>NC_079908.1:18296096-18345043 GCF_024868665.1 Triplophysa rosa
GAGAGAGAGAGAGAGAGAGAGAGAGAGAGAGAGAGAGAGAGAGAGAGAGAGAGCGCTCATAAGTACCGTTTTCCTCAAAGTATTCTGACACACATACACTCAGCAGAACCAGCGTGTGTGATACACATCCCAGCTTGCGTCTGAGGACCGTGTGTGTTGCCAGGCAGCAGTGTGCAGGTTCAAGGCTTCCTCAGCACTTTTTCTCTTTCAAATGAACAGGAAGAGATTCGAGCAGTCAGCATATCCGTTCCATACCCCATCCACGAGCACGACTGTCACATTTCTCCAGCGAGTTTTCACAGGAGCCGAGGCCATCCGGAAATAATGCACGTCTTGTTGTAGTCAAGTGTTCTCAGCAAAACAGTAACTGATGTTTGTGAGAGGAATGCTGACATTGAAGAGTGACGCGCTGCAAACTGAAAATAGCTTGCGGATAAAAATATATCATATGAAGCAAATTTATCTGACAAAAAGAGAGCGTTGTTGAATTCGGTACGACCTGCCGAAATAGCCTGTGCTGATTCAACAAGGGTTTTAAAATGGTTTCTTACTGTGAACGTGCACAGTATTATGTTTTACAAAATAAGGCAAGTGTTACCTATAAAAATCAATTCTTTTTATCCATACGATTGGATCTTATTGGTGTATGAATTTTGACTCCGACCCATGCAGCCCTGGTATCCAATTTTTTTGCGGATTTAGTCTTCTGCTTGTTGGTTTCAAGAGTCGTATTGAGTTGTGGTGCACTAAGACACGCTGCAGTACATCCAGAGTACACTTTGTCTCTTTTCATTCGTACAGTTCTCTATTAAAATCAAGCGCACTAATAGCTTGTGAGAGCAGTGAATGTGTCCTTGCTCTCTCTCTTACCATACGACACGAGGGATCCAGAGAGCCGTACATCAGCTGACGGCGGCTAATGGAAGTAATCCAAGTTGATTAGACACCAGAACCATCACTTGTTTTTACACCGCGCTGCAAATGACGGGCGGAAAGAGTTTGGAGATGGACTTTCAACAAAAAAACAGGGTCTTAAAGTAAATTTTGATTTCCATTTGTATTACCATAGTTTCATTACAAATATCATGGGTTAACAATGGTTACTATAGTAACAGTATGGTAAATTTATGCTTACTATGACAAATGAAGTCAAAAAAATATTTGGTTACAGTAATGGTTACTATGGTTACTGGAGTTAAACCAAAGTTCATTTTCATAAAGGATTATGTGGAATTGTAACATCTTCTATTCATTTTATGTCAATTTGCAATGTGAATTTGCAATTTTTCAACCCTATTACCAAAATTTGGAACCTTCCTAGCAATTTTTTGTATGTAATTAATTTATTAATAGAAAAAAATATTCATTTAATAATGATGCCTTTTTTTGGATAAAATTTGATGAATACAAATTTGATTAATAAATTGATTAATAGCTCTTATCTAAACATAAAAACAGGAATACAGATAGGAAGAGGAAGAGAAAGAAAAGGGGAGAAAGGGAGAGAGACTTTATCGCTCGTGAAGGTTATGTTGGCAGGAGGCTCTACGGAGACTCAATGATACAGCAGAGCGTTTGCCTGCAAGCTTACATGTGTTAAATTCACTCCACCTGCTTTTCCATCTCTGACGTTGCTTCTTTTCAACTCATCTTGCCTTTTCTGTCTCTCGCGCTCTTTTAGAACGACTCCTGGGGGAAGCAGTACTCTTACGCCCTATTTAAAGCCATGAGCCACATGCTGTGTATCGGGTACGGAGCCAGAGCGCCGGTCAGCATGTCGGACCTTTGGATCACCATGCTCAGTATGATCGTGGGCGCCACCTGCTATGCCATGTTTGTGGGCCACGCCACAGCCCTCATCCAGTCTCTGGACTCGTCTCGAAGGCAATACCAGGAGAAGGTAAAAACAACCAGACATTGCCTGACACTACACTGATTTTAATACAGCTTGCACACAACATTTTCACACAATTCTAATTTATTTCTGTTGCGCTTTTTAAAAATTTTGTGTGTTTGCAAAGCAGGTAAAAAATTTTGAAAATAGGAAAAGAATAGAATACATGGTATTGTTGCACAATTTTCATAAGATGTACATTAGCGCTATATTTACTGCCTTACGTAAACCTTTGAAGAACACACGTAGGACATATTTCACCCCATAAATAAAACGAAATGTGTTTTTTGCTTAAAGCCTATAATAAAAATTGCTGTTATGCCAAATTAAACTAAATAATTCCTTTTTAATCATAATGTTAAAAAGGGAAATAAGAATATAATAAAAATAAAATATAATAAATGTATTAATACATATATAAAAAACAAAATGCTACATTTAAATATACATATATAGTACATGTTTTGCTTTTTGGAGTGACATGTGACCTGGAAATGTTTTGGTGAGATTTACCCAGCATGCCTGCACTAGCCGTGCATTTGATCTTAGCAGACCTCAATGGCATCTTGGGTAATCTGTGTCATCATCGTGTATCACAAGCACATTATGAGCTCATTGCTCATGAATCATTCAGGAATGACACTAATATTGATCTGACGTCAAAGAAATTCTACCTCTGTTACACGGATAGAAGGTTGCGTGCTTCAGACAGCATCTACAGGTAAAGGGCTGGACTCATCCAACCTCATCAACCTCATGTAGAGGTGGCAAAAAACGTATAACTTTGTCACAAAAATTGATCATATGGAAAAAGCCTGTTTTTGGATCATCTACACATTTCATTTTCAATTTCAAGTTTTTTGACGTGACTGTGCAGTTCTCACCTACATCAGTTTTAGATCGGGTGCGATGGGCACTGGCAGTGGTTCATTATTACGCTTAAATGGAGGATTGTGGTGCTTAAGTCATCAGCTCAGAGATGCCACAGTGTATCGATTCCACTTTCTGTAAACAGCATGCGACTTCATCTCAAACACACTCTGGGAAAAGGATTGGCAGATTATCCCTCATTGTCTTTGAAGGTTTGTTGTACTGTAAGCAGATCATTATATCCTCTGCTTCCAAAGAGGATTTGTCCCAAGTGAACGACAATGGCAATTCAGTGCCGAGCAGCTTTGTCCCAGGGGAGGAGGGGCTTATCTCATGTGGGCTTTGTTTGGGTGGCGACCAGACCTGAAAGAGGCGAGTTAACGTGACGCCACAAACACGCACACAACGTCGGTTTTTCATTTACTACTAGTATGGTGGAAGATAAGGATGAGAGGGGAAGGGAGAATGGAATTGTATAGAGTTAAGGCCTGTTTAGGTCAAACCAAAAACGATAACATATAAAGACAACTTTTTGTCTAGATAACACCTTTGCACATTTTGAACATTCTCTCAACCAGCTTCATGGGGTGCATTCTTGGATACTCTGTGAGGCATAAAGGCGTTTCGGCTTGCTTAAAGGGATAGTTCACCCAAAATGAAAATTCTAACGTTTACGCTTAAGTCATTACAAACCTGTATGACTTTCTTTCTGCTGCAGGACACAAAAGAAGATATTTTGAAGTATGTACATTTCTCAAAATATCTTCTCTTGTGTTCCACAGGAGGAGTCATATGCAGGTTTATAACATCATGAGGGTGAATACATGATTACAGAATTTGTATTTTTGGGTGAACTATCCCTTTAAAAACGATCCCTTTTTCTTTGTGCGTTTCATCTAAATATAGCAGTAAATGAGTTTAAAATGACTCGAGGCTTAGCAAATATTCACTGAAGGTTGATTCTTGTGTAAAATTATTAAATCTTGTTAAATTATTTCATAGTATTTTGAGTGGCGTATACCACCATGCCACGCTGACGCACAATCCAGCCTTTATCTGTAGATACACAGTCTCATCTCACAGCAGTTCATTTGTAACAGCTTTTACAAATATCACCCGGTTTACATGAATTTATTAAGTAGCATTTTCTCTCCCCTACATCTCGATTGACAAGGCTATTTAGCAGAAGCCTTTTAGAGGAGGGAATCATGGGGTTTCCATCCGAGCTAATGAGATTCCGTTACCGGGGAAAGCAGGGTGCTCCAAACACCCATGGACCACACGTCCCATCAATTACCCTGTCATGGCCGCCGTGTTCTGGCTTATCAGACTTCCACACATAGCCGCGGTCACCTTGAATGTGATAATGATGCAGCGGGTCTGAAACGGACAAAAGGCTCGCGCTGTCCGCTCGTCGGCTCTTATCTTCCTTTAAATATGATTTTTCTGACCTTGCTGTAGTCGTGTGACGTTTCGCACGGAGACGCTTCTGTTCCATTTAGAAATGCAATGTCACCGCTGTGGTCGTGTCCCCCCGTAATGCCAAATAAAATCTGTCTCCATTGCAAATGGATATTAGATATGGCTCCCCTGACCAGAGATGTGCAAATGGGATTCATATTGAACGGGTCTGTCAGTGGTCACTATATATAAACGGCGGAGGTCAAACGACAGAGCCAATGTCATCGGCCCACCCTGATAAAGAAAACAGCATCGCTAGTCATATGGCCATTTAAGAAGATTAAGTTTCTTGGTCGATTGGCAATGAAGAAGCTTTGTTCCAAAATTATGAGTAGTGGTATTCTCTTTTATTATAAATAATATAATACATTGTTATTTATACTAACATTTGTTTATGGTATTACTACAGTTATTGTTTTCTTCGTTAATTTTAGTGTATCTGTTATCATCATTGCTCTCCAAGTTTATCTAAGCAAAATTCCATGTCACAAATAATGTTTCCTGACAGAAAATGATATACCATTTTAACACTAAATAAGCTAATTAATAATAAATACAAATAAATGAAGTATTTATATCAATTACATTTAGTATTATATTAAAAAAAGGTTTTTATTATTTATGTATATGCACAATAAATAACATGATTTTGAAAATCTGTTTTTGCAAACGAAAGGTGAAGTTGCTGTCATATACAGCGGGTAACCCATTCCTCATGAAAATAAACCTTTTTTTGTGGTAGAACTGTATGTTTTTTGGTGTATTGATTACCATTTGCAAAACCATGGTTTTACCACAGTAACCATGGTTTAACTATGGTAAAACCATGTTTTACTATGTTACTTGTGTTATTTATTTTAAATGTAGTCAAACCATAGTTCATTTTCATAAGGGGTGATGTTGAGATGTGTAGGTGGCAGTTCACTAGATTTGAGTAAAAAGCTAACTCATTTGCCCCGAATTACTTCTTTTTCTTAGCAAATTGGAACAAATCTGTCTGTTCTCTCGTACCGTCTGACTCATTTGCAAAGATAAGCCTAAGAAAGTTAACTAACACAAGATAACCACACTCCAGCGTTATCTCTTATCGCTGTCATCTATAGCTTATGGAAGCAGATCTCCTATGATCAGCGGATCAGACCGGCACAGGGTTGAGATCAGACGCCGATAGTGTGTTTTCTGAGCTCCTGCCCTGACAGGAGTCGTGCCACACGGTGTGCTGAGGAGAAGAGCGCCTTCAAAGCGCAAGATCAAAAAGAATCAGCAGGAGAATATTTTCAGTTTCTCTAAAGTGCCTTCAGCGTCCACCTTCTTCACCTGATGCTGTTTTGATGTTTAAGAGTAAACCCAGCAGTTAGGCACACCTCACTGCGGGGGATTAGGAAGGAGGGTCTTTTGTATGAATGAATAAATGTAACAGCTGGTATTTGTGTAGGTGTGTTTAAGTGGCATCGGTACAACACCAACCGCCATGTTTATTCACCTAGCACCCCAAAATACAGATACAAAGTGACAGAATAATCAAACGACCGTCTTGTCTGATCATCCCCTGTGATCTGTATTATCACCCCCCCGCACGAATGCACCACCAGGTTCCTTTACAGTTTGAGGAACAAAGCACCTGATATATTTTCTTTCTCTTTTGTTCCATTGAGAGAGAGAGAGAGAGAGAGAGAGAGAGAGAGAGAGAGAGAGAGAGAGAGAGAGAGAGAGAAAGGCAGCCGCAAGCACCCGAGATGGTCGGGGCGGATTGTGTCTGACATCTAATAGAACCCTGCCAGAGCCCAGCTCAGAGTTAATGTGATGGCCGGTTCTGCAAGAAAATTGGAAAAAAGAGAGGTTATAAGCAAACCTAATCTTGACGACGCATTTCTGTTCCCACGCCGGCGATAAACCTGATCGTTGGTTAGCTTTCTGTGCCTTTGCACAGGAAAACACAGCCTGGTGTTGGACACAGAAGGAAGGAAGAGAAAATGAAAAGCAGAGGAAAAAACGGGATTGTTTGCTCATGTTGAAGAGGAATAGCCGGTGAATGGTTCGATGGTGATCTGTGACTTTTTGAAGTGGATATATAATCATTCAGTTGACATTGACTCCATGGGGAGGATACTGTACCAGCTGTCATTCCGACACCGCTGAAACATTTTATCATTACCTCTGTGGGAATCATGAAGCCCATGTAAGCAAGCTTTATCAAATCCCCTCAGGATGAAGTGACTTTTGCTGCTCTGGCGGTACAAACGCTATCTGTGTTTTGAGCCAGATGCCCAAAAACAGCTTGACTTCTATATGGTTCTCAATACCTTTGACTTTTCCCTCAAAGCCAATGTTTCACCTCTGAAACGGTGCGATGTCCAAGTCTCACTTCTTTGTGTGAATCAATGCAATGCAAACAGAGAAAAGGCTTATCATGCCAGACAGACGCTCTGTAATCAATGTAGAACAAGTGCAGATTTTTGTTTCCACCGTCTCGCCTGCAGTTTTAACACGTCATTGCCGTGACTAGAGTTCACCGCTGTAGAACCACAGCCTGCAAGACAAGAGTTATTCACAGGTGTTGTGACAATCCCAAAAACACCCTCTACGCATTAAGAGAATCTGGACAACCTGTTTAGACCATGCGCCCGGGCACGCCGAATGTTTTCCCGTCGTTAAACTAGCAAAAGTGGATTCGGACACACCCTGAGTGCACTTGCGCCCTGCACCTTAGACCATGCGCTTAGATCGTGAAAATAGGGCCCACTGTGTGTAAATATGATTATGACTTTGAAGACACACAAAAAAATCTTTATTGAAACAGAATTCAATAAGAAATACTTGTGATTTGGTTGGAAAACTAATAAACCGCTGTTGTCTTTCTGAAACCTCATATCTACATGTTTTGTGATTTTTATTTTTTTGCCATAAATAATTGTTATTTCACTTTTGTTTGTTTGTCACTGGGTTTTCGCGAATATCTAGCCAATAAAAAGTATTAAAAATGCTTGTCAGCGTAGGCAAAACATTATTTAATCATTTAAAAACTACACAGTTTTTTCTATTTCATGAAAATGGAGAATTTGGAATACAAGTTTGGGAAGGACAGTGGTGAAATGTGATGTTGACCATTTTTATGTTTGTCCCACCTTTCATCAGAAGCTCACAAGTTTTACATGACTTGACATTAATATTTTTAACATAATGCATAATAAAAATTTGTGCACATCAAGACCAGAAGCATTTACAGTGAAAGCAAACAGGCTCAACTTGAATTCCGTGTTTGTAACACAATACTTTTTAAAAGCATCACATGTTCGTGCGTTACATACGGTCAGGACTGGGCTGGGAAGAAAAATCAGCCCTGGCATTTTTAGGCCCGCATCGGCCCTCCACCGAATCGTCGACGGGGGGGGGGGAGTGGGGGGTTTGGTTGCATGCATACGTGTCTTTTGCATTCGCGTTGCGTGCATTCGCATTTATAATACGTCCGTCTAAGCGGCCAACGCCTCTGTTACGGCCCCATACGTAAGCGGCCCACCGGGAAAACAACCGGTACGCCAGATGGCCAGTCCGCCCCTGCATACGGTACTGTTAAATGTAATGTTACCTCTCTTAGTGAGTTTTTTACTCACTTTACTGAGTCAAAGCTTTTGATGTGCTTAACAGACATGCTACATGTCTGTATAAAGGTTTTCTGTGTGTGTGTGTGTGTGTGTGTGTGTGTGTGTGTGTGTGTGCTTGTGCAGACACATCCTAGTAAGAAACCCCATATCAGCTTGCATTGCTTTTCCCTGATACCCAATGATTCATCATAGTTCTGTTAGATGCTGTTGAAACTCACTCTGCCACCATACGGACGGACCTCAGGTCAAAATTACTCATTCTGAACGTCAAGCGTTGACTCAGACCATTTCAGCTCATAAGCGTTGCCCCAGCGTGTGCGCCAGCCCCCTGCATCAACATCCTGCCAGTGTTCTGCTTTTGCATCTAAAACACAAAGTCTCTTTGAGATTGAAATCTGTGTGGTGGAGCTAAAGCAGTCTCTGTTGTCTTTGAGTCCCACAGTCTGAAAGCATCAGCATTCAGGTTCTCTTGTGTTACAGACAGGGATAAAGACCTGCTGTCCAGACTTCGAGTAGCCCTGCAGGGTCCAGCCCTAGAGAGAGACAGAAAGCGTTTCGTAAAACATTAGTGCAATTGCTTGCTGCTTGTTTTGTCCTAGCCATTCAAAGCCATTTCAGTCACTTTGAAAAAAGACAAACTGTGTGGACACACTCAAAAAATGTCATGTTTCAGGGTGTGTGAGTGTATAGGTGTGTTTGTAATAATATTTTCACTCGCTGATGTTGAAACTGATTCTCCCACGCACCGCTTTCTATAAAAAACTAATTTGATAATACTAAAACATATACAGGGTCATGTCGTACATGTTATGCCATTGAATTACCATATCAAATAATTGGTACAGTTGTGATCGATTAAACTCATTGCATGTGAAAACAATACTTTGTTGTTGCTTTGATTCTGTAAACTTAAAAATGATTCTGTGTTTTGATGAAAATTCACTGCATTATGTTTATAGTGGACTGAAAAGTTCATTTGGAGATGCAGCGTTTATATAGGTATAGATATATTTCCTATATAATATATATATTATATAGGAAATATAGGTATTTTATTCCTTTGTTAGGTTATGTTGTATTTTTGTTTTGTTGTATTTGTATTTTTTGTTAAATTGGTAAATTACAGAATAAAATAAAATTATTATAACTTTCTAACCTAATAACAAAAAAATGCCCCTTTTATTTCTACTCTTAAAGTCCCACTGCATTCAATACTTTCATCACTTAAAACTAATCTTTAAGCATTAAAATAACATACTATAGGTAAAAGTTTTTCCTGTGATAATAATTTCCTTATACCTTAAAATGACTTAAATGTAACTCTCCTTGGTGGATTCATGAATATGCAAATTAGTTCTCGCCTCCATTCAGAAATAGAGAAAACACTCTGCAATGGTACAAAATGATGAATTTGCACATGGTTTATCTTAAAGCAAAGGGCGTATGGATCCATCATCCTTATAAGAACGGAGTTAACATATCTAACAGCATCTATTGATTTATTATAAATAGAAGTAAGAGCTGTCTAGATATAGAGCGGATCAATGATTCAGTATAAATAGATTGTTCTCAAACTTTAATGTCCTGTGACGATATGTAGTGGGCGGCCTGTGTAGGTATAGACTGCATACGTCAATTTAATTTTTAGTTGGTAACAGATAAAAGGTAACTGAGAGCAGGTGTCAGGATTAGACATCCCCACAGTGATTTCATCAGCTGAATTGACAAACAGGAAGTCTGCAGTCGTGCAACACACACCACCTGCTCACAGCCGGCACAATGGGGCATACACAGGATTTATCTAAAAAGCGATCGCTAAATCATGCACGAATTAAGAGACATTTCATCGCTCATTGTTTGCTCCTAAAAAACCGAGAAGGTTTGATCTCTATTGTGATGTTTCCACCGCTCGAGCACAGATCTCACTCACTTGCATTTTCTTCAAAGCTTCTGTGATATTCTCTTACAGTACAAGCAAGTGGAGCAGTACATGTCTTTCCACAAGCTTCCGGCCGACATGCGACAGAAAATTCATGATTACTACGAACACCGTTACCAGGGAAAGATCTTCGACGAGGACAGCATCCTGAACGAACTCAATGACCCGCTCAAAGAGGTGAGACGCAAATACCAGCGGTGACCTCGAGTCAGAGCTAATACTGTACGTGCAAGGGTCCATTTGTACCCAAGTATCTCAGACTTAAAGTGCTGATCTAGGATTATCTTCCTGCCAACAACTTGTTTTAGATAACATGTCTTTAATTATTTCAATTAAATAATTAATTATTTTTAATTTAATAATTACTTTCCTTTAGATTTCAGACATCTTACAAATCTTGTTGCTTATTCATAGTAGGGCTGGACGATTTGGCCTAAAATCTAAATTTCGATTTGTTGAACATTTTCTCTCAATTACAATTACTGAACGATTGAACGTTTTGTTGATTTTTTCCTTTGTTTTGTTTTTTTGCCCGGCGTAGCTCACTGACAAGGTTTGTAGTGTAAATATGCCCAACTAAAGGTGGGGTATTTTTTTCTAATGAAACATTTCGTATCTCATGTTATTTTAAAATAATCAAAGGAAATAAAAGGATTTATGGTTATTTATTGAACATTTCGACAGGACAGGAGAACAAACGCAACACTAATCAGCAAATCATCTGTATGCATGTGTCGTGAGAAATCGGGTGTAGTTTAGGACCCTGGAGACACGTCCTGCAGTCTAAAAGAAACAGACGGAGATGAACAGAGTTTTTAATAGCTGAACAGAGCTTAAAACTCATCAGTCTAAAGAAATATGAAGTAAATGTGTTTCAGTATATCTTTATTTCCCCTAATATGCACATTTTTGGACTAAAAGTCCTGTGATCACTAAGAGCAGACGAGGAAGAATACGTCTCATATCAACTGTACCTGTCTTTCATGCATATTACATAAACACAGAATATTTGAATCGGATCATTTAAAAGTAGACATTTTAAGCTTTCTTTAGACATACGTTTCATGCCCGCAGAAAATAATAAAGTATTTTAAGTCTCTTTTGCTCTGATAAGAAAAAAGTGAGGTAGCGGCACCCGTTGACATGGATGTTAAATGGAAAGTGATCAAAATAACCGACATGGGAAAATTACGCCGGTTAGAGGTTCTGAATGTCTGAATAGTAAATATTAGATTGACATGAAATTCAATATCATTGCAGTCTGCATATCTTTCACATATTGACATGTTTGCGTGGACAATTTGGGGGTGAACCAGTAATAAATTACTAAGCAAAATCCCTGGCAAACACATATCAACATCCGAGCGTCCTACATTCAGAAAAATGTAACGATCTACTCAATTGTTCCTCCTTTTCTGCATATAAAATGAAAACAATACTGTAATTCTCTAAAGGAGGTAGGGGAGACTAATAATATTTGCATATATTAAACATCACATATTTGCAAATCTTTTGCTCACGGAGAAGACATTGTTACCCCAAAATTTGTTTTCGTTTAATGTTTCGTTCATATATCATCAGGTATGTTTAAGTATATTACTAAACCGTATAACACTACTTGCTACTTTAGTAAAGCGTTTGAAATGGCCCAGGATTTAAGCCCTGTGGATTCCACGGTTTACGCTTGACACACGTTGAGGCTTTAAAAATATTACCCAGCATCCCACGCTCTGTGATGATTGGGCAGACGGGACGTGTGCCTGTTATGACACAGCAGAGTGAGATAACACTGACTGCTTTATCCCCACAACACCTTTAACACCCCTCCCTCCCTCTAGATCTCTCTCTTTTTCTCAGTTGGTCAGGGCTGCTATTTTTATATACACGGTCTTGTGACAAACCGGATTTAAATAGATCAATTCTCCAGCTTGTCGCCCCGGTGGAGGTAAAGGGCTGGACGTGGCCATCAAACTCATTTGAGTCACACAGGACTCCTCCTGTGTGATTGCGGTCAGAACCTTGCCGTCACGATTCAGTGCACAGTGCAAATTTCGTCTTCATGCCCAAACCCAACAAACACGTTTCACAGAGATGTGAAAGACTGAGTTCTTAAACTCTTTAAAGATACAGGAGTGAGCTAAGCACTTGATATACTGTTACTGCAATGCAGTGGAGGAGAAACCATAGTGGAATCTGATTCCCATAGAGAAGATATGCTACAATATTTGCATTTCTTTCCTTTTATACAGCCACAGAAAAATTAAGAGACTTTTTAGAAGAATTTTCATTTAATCAGCATTCCTATATTGTGACCATTCCAGTCCAATGTCTGTTAAATGCAAACAAAATCGAACCTCAGGAGTGACATTAAGTCATCCAGGAGCAATGTGAAAGACTGACAGCATGACAAGACAAACTGTGATAAAAAATATATATTTCGAACTTTTCATAAATAAATGTAGACAAAAGTGAATTTGAACTTGTCTTCTTTGCAGTATTTGAGGTCTGAATAAATACACAGCATCTTTTTTGTTATTTCGACCCGTTTCTCAAGTTTTCATTTTCTCCAAATAAATGCAAACAAAAACAATGATTTTATTTGAAATTTGAGAGGAATATTGTTAGTCGTTGACAGAATGAAATAAAAATGATGATTTGACCTAAACACATACCTAGAAATAGTAAATTCAGAAAACTGAAAATCATTTTGAAATGGATTTTTTTCTGCGACTGTATATATACAGTATATAAATACAGAATTGAAGTGAATCTTTGACTGTAAGATTGTTGATATCCATTCATTTTTGCTTTTTGTCCCACAGGAAATCGTAAACTTCAACTGTCGTAAGTTAGTGGCCACCATGCCCTTGTTTGCGAACGCAGACCCCAACTTCGTGACGGGAATGCTGAGTAAACTAAAGTTCGAAGTCTTCCAGCCCAACGATTACATCATTCGTGAGGGGACCGTGGGTAAAAAGATGTACTTCATTCAGCACGGAGTGGCAAGCGTCATGACCAAATTCAGCAAAGAGCTCAAACTCACCGACGGATCTTACTTTGGAGGTCAGTTGATAAATGCTGTCATTGTTTTGCTTCAGTCTACAACATCTACGTCAAATGATTCCCTCATTACACCTGGTTAAATTTGTTTAACAATCACCGTAATCTTCTGCGTTGGTAGGGGGCATGACGAGGTCGAATCTTAAATTATTGCAAAACTAAACATTTAAAAAAGTTTCTTCCTGATAAAATATTTAGTAGCATAATCCATCCATTTAAATCGTGTTTGAACTTCCTTCGCAGGGAATACACGTAGGCCTACTGATAAAATGTATAGATTAAATGTACTGTAAGTCACTTTTGATAAAAATGCCATGAGATGCATACATGTAAAGTTTTGCCCTGGTAAACAATGAACACAAAGTCATAAATGCTATAGTAATTTACCATGCTGCTGAATTCCAGTCAAACGTCTGCACCACCCTGAGTGTTACTACACTAGTTTATTCTGTCTGTAATGCTCTTTAGGTTTCTTTTTTACATCATGTCTAAGAACATTATGGTCTAATGGTTTACCACAGAAAACATAGGCCCTTTGACTTCCTGTCTTAACTGAGAGTAAATCACAGTCGTGCAGTGTTTTATAATTCAGAGATTATGTCACAAATGACCTTGACGGTTTTTTTGGCACACGGTCTTCAGTGTTACCTAAGCTTTACGAGTGTGGGAATGAAAATTGAAATTAAATCATATTTTTCTTACAATTCATGAAGGTTGCACCCGCTCTACCGTGGTACACTGCGATGCAAACCACCTGCTCCAGTGGAAAACCATCTGCTAGTGGTATTTTGGCCCCTAGCAGGAACACTGGTGTGTGTGTGTGTGTGTGTGTGTGTGTGTGTGTGCGTGCGTGCGTGTGTCAGAGTGCCTGGCAGTGTCAGAAAATCTCTTCCTCCTCACTGCGTTGTGATAGATACAAACATACAAACATCCTACAAAAACATGCAGGGGTACACAATATACACACTCACTAATTAATGAGTTACATTAACTCAAACTATGTTTAGTTGATGTGGATAAAGTCTTTTTTTAAGAGTTTGTTAAATGGATAGTTCACAAAAAAATCACCCTCATGTCAATTAAAACCTGTATACAGTATGAATCTTCTGGAACACAAAAGTCAATGGGGGCCAGTTTTGTTTGGTTACCAACGTTCTTCAAAATATCTTCTTTTGTGTTCTGCAGAAGAAAGAAGTCATACAGGTTTGAAATGACAAGAGGATGAGTAAATAAGTAAATCATTTCTCATTTTTTTGTTGAACTCTCCCCTTTTTTTATCTTTCTGTTTTTGTCATTTTTTGGTCAAGCACTTACTTTCAGCCTTTTGGCCTTTTTTCAAATGTATACAATATATATTTACATTTTTTATATTTGTATACATTTTTTATTTAAATTGTATCTATTGTTTTTGTTGTTCGGCCAATCGGACATGGAAATCACAATATGTGGCCTAGTAGACTTGAGAGGTCGATTAAGGTAAGAGGCGGTTAAGGTGAAGCATCACGATAAATCAGGCGCTCCCATCCATCGGCTTATAACTGGGATATACGCCAAACAATGGACTTCCAAAGTGCTAAGGTCAAGTGTCATCTCCATTAACAGAGGCCCGGGAGGAGAGCGAGCTGATTGGACAGCTTTTCATGTGGGCGAGACAAACACCTTCACACATTCGCTAGTTTATGTGCAAACTCTTTCAGGCACTCGTCCACCGTTGGCACCAGGCCACAGATACACATATCAAAACAAGTAAAACTGGAAATTTCAGAATGTTTCATCATATTTTCTTTCCAATCGCACTAATCTTCTCTTCGTCTCCACTTCCCAATCACTCCCCCATCATTAAGTGATGAACATGCACATGCAGTGACATTTCAGGCTAATGAACCAATTAAAAAGAGAACAGTTGGCACCAAGTACTCTTGCCACCCTCACCTTTACACTGCGCTGCATGGAGTTTTAGTGAAGTAAGAGATGGTAATTTTCCATTAAAATACTCCAACACCTTGTTTCCACTGCCGGCTTGAAAGCGTTGTTAACCTGTCCCGCAGGCTCCGTACACACATCCTGTTTTTTTATTTTCCTTCCCTGTCCATGACAAATATCAAGGGCATCATCTTGGAAATCTCTGAATATATTTGTTGCAAATGTAGGACTTTGCATCCTGATCCACAAAGACAGATTTCTAGTATTATTCAAAGAATTGTCAGTAGTCATATGTTATTCACTCCAATTCTAGCCCTTACAGAAAAGACACATGAATTTCACATGTTTTTACATGTTTTTCACATGTGATCACATGTATACAACATGTGTTTAACATGTGCAAAAAAAACACGTGTGATCACATGTGAAATGTGTGTTTTTGGAACATTTTGGTGTGAATTCCATGTGAATTCCCACATGAAACCCATGGGATAACATGTAAAAACCCATGGGATGACATGTGCAACATGTGGTGACGTGAAGAACATGTGATCACATGTGGAGACATGTCGCATATGTTATCCCATGGGTTTTTACATGTTATCCCATGGGTTTCACGTGGGAATTCACATGGAATTCACACCAAAATGTTCCAAAAACACACATTTCACATGTGATCACATGTGTTTTTTGCACATGTGAATTTCGTGTGTCTTTTCTGTAAGGGAGATTACAGAAATTACATATAAAGGTGCCCCTGCATATCTCAAGGTGAAACGGATAGTTTTTTTAAGATGCAGTCTGTAACTCTCTTTGCCATCTCTGTTTAAAACAATATTGCAATTTACTTACGTAGGCAAGGCTAAATGACAACTGTTGCAAAATCCACCGTGATCAAATTAAATATTTTAGATTTTGTCTTTAGTGGTCAACAAGACTTTCACCGGTGAGAGCAAAAAGCTTACGTTCAATTAAGGTAATATATTTCAAGTATTATTGAAGTATCATTTATAATATATATTAAATATAATTCAGTATAATTTTCAAGTATAATTAATTGTTTTATTGTTATTATTATTGAAAAATGACAACTGCAGCAAAATCCAACGTGACAGAAAAATCGAATATTTAAAAAAATCGAATATTTTAGATTTTGTCTTTTGTCTAACAAGTTAAATGAAGATAATATATTTCAAGTATAATGATTGCTTTATTGTTATTATTGATAAGTAACGTTTTACAAACTTTAAACGTTTTGTGCAAATTAAATGTATTTTTTGTACTAATAAAATACAAAAAAAGTTGCCTGTGACCACTGCCACTGTGACCAAATCACAAATGTGTGTTTTTAGAAATCTTATCAAGCAGACAACACATGGAAGCTACAAAATCAGTGAATATTTTTCAAATGCTAAAGTGGAAAAATTAATTTAAAAAATGGAAGATTAGATTCACACTTGCAATTACCCTAATCATATCTTCTCTTCAAGGTTTGCTTCTCTGCTAATCCACATGGATTTGATGATCAGACCTCAACGTCTCAACTAATTTATATAACATATTTTTTATAATGTCTATTTTCCAACAGAGATCTGCCTCTTGACAAAAGGTCGTCGTACGGCCAGCGTCCGTGCAGACACATACTGCCGACTTTTCTCACTGTCTGTCGATCATTTCAATGAAGTCTTGGAAGAGTACCCCATGATGCGACGCGCTTTCGAGACCGTGGCTATCGACCGCTTGGACCGCATCGGTAAGACCTCAGTGTCAACTCTCATCTCTTTTCATGCCTGTACCTTGTGTGTGTTTGTGTGTCCGCTCTGTTCTTCATGGCACTTTAGTCGTTATCATTGTGTGGCATGATGTGTACAGTACAGTATATCCCTGCTGGAAAATACAGCTAAAATGGTAAATGTGTTTTGGAAAACTGGTCTAAACTGGTCATTAGTTAGTCAGTTTGTAGACCATCTTGGATTACCAGTTTAAGGTGGTCAAGCTAAGTAGCTCAAACCAGATACCGGTTCCACAACACAACACTAAGACTAGCTGGATTTTTTTAGCAGGGCATGCTATCTTATTTTCTCTCTTTCTTTGTCCAAACGTCTTAAATGGATTATAGCAGGTAAACTGTATAAATAAGTAATTGTGAACTGCTAGTGTTGGTTAAGTGGTCTGTCGGTGTGCAATAGTGCATGTAGCTGCCCGGCACAGGGCTGCTCGCCCTGCTGGTTTTGTTTCAGTGTCATCCCGAATGGACGCATGGAGAGTGAATGGAGGCAAACCCTCACCAGCATGAGCCTCCGTTCCACCCTCCCACCTTGCACACCTGGGTATGAGCACCACCCCGCCCCCCCTTGACCCTTGCAGCAGCAGAGCGCCCCCTTGAGGGGATTTAGGCTGGTGCACTAATGGGCAAGGGCTCTTAAAAATAACCAATTCACTTAGGACCAGTTCTTCACATGTTAGCGTAGCTCCCGTTTATTTAAAATGTGTTTTTTTTTCCAAAGCAGTGAAATCTGAATTATTATAACTGGCATTTGTTGTTTATTTCCGAATTTGTGTGTGTTTTTTTTGTAGTTAATTTGCACAAAATTTGTATAAATCACATCAACATCCATGAACGGCACTGATAACATTAATATTTTAAAGATCACATTTGACATTTTTTTAGGAAAGTCAGAAATTTCACCTATATTATATTGAATGTTCTTCTCCATGCCTTTACAGAATATTAGAAGGTTAGCAGTATGTTGTACCATCTTCACTGCAGAAAAAAAATTCTTAATATTTTTGTCCGGTTTTCCAGTTCAAATCTCTTCCATTCTTAAATCAAGGTTTCTCTTCTTGAAGCAAAATGATTTAAGATATTACGTCTCAAAAATAAAAAAAGTATATTACATTATCGAAAATTATCAGAATGAAGTGAGTTTATACATCAATAGAAAAAAAATGACAATGGGGTAAGAAAAATAATGCATAAATTTTCCTATACATTTTTCAGAAAAGTCGTTTTGCATCTGAAGTAAATGTGTTTTAATTTAAGAATGTTTAGATATTTGTTCTGTAAAACAAGACAAATTAATCTAAGTAAAAAAAATTGATATAGTCCCTGTATTATTGTATTTATAGCGCACAGTGATATTGTGGTAGCAGAATGAATCATTTCTGGTTATAGCATCCTTACTACACACAAATCCATCACCACTCACACTTTCTTTATAGAAATGTAAAAAAATTCTTTCAAATTGGAATAACGCAATAGAAAAATGAGAAATTCTTTAAGACAGATAACGGTTCTGTAATATATTATTCTTTATCTCATTGTGGAAGTACAGGCCACTGTTCATCATGAATTTGAATTGTGTTGAATTCAAATGTGAGCTAATACATTCTGAACATTCGTAGAACATCACTCTGATGTTCTGCACCATCCAGCGGGTTTGGTCGACGACCTTGTCACTAGTTTCTTGACTCTGTCAGCGAGTAGTGACCATGAGCTTTGTTACTCTTCGCCCAACATTTCCATAAATCTTTTATTCAGTAAAGACATCTGACTGGTTTGTGATAGACAGGACTATATCTGAAATTCAGTGGTCACATCCTAGCATAGCTCATATTTTTTATATAAAATATTTTTATATTTCGTAATATACTGTATTATTGGAAAAGGGGGTTGATATGATTTAATACAGTACACCAGTGTAAAATGTGTGTTTTATCTTTTGATTTCGCAGTTCATAAGATAAAACCCGAAGATAGGATAAGATGTGACCTTGAAAGTGAAAGTAAATTGTTTCTCCTATAAGCATATGAATCGGTTATGATGGTTACTAATATAGCATGAAGCTCTGCATACATTTGAGTGCATGAAAAATCAATTCCTTTTTACGTTCTTTGGTTATTGAAATATTGAATTGAGAGCATTTTTTTACCCTCTTGCCTGCAACCCGGCCCTAAACGTTATTAATTTTTAAATATAGATTCTAGTATATGTTTGCGTTTCTATTTCTTTGTTTTCTAAATTCTGGCATGCTGCTATTGACTTGCCTTGCACTAAAAGTCAGATTGGATTGGATTGGTTTGGTTCGATGCGCCCACGCCATTGTGACACGCAAGTCACAACCAATCAATAACAGATAAGAATTGACATGATCGGCCAATCAAATCGAACAGATCCCCAAGAGGATAGTATGCATAATGCTGTCAGATTTTCAAACTAAAGTCGTATCTGCACCCATCTCCATTTGTGGCTTAGATGTTATCACTCTTCAGACTCGATCAACGTCGGCCACAACACGAGATGGTCGAAGCTTTTTTCCATTCATGTGGAGAACAGGCTTGTTTTTCTGCAACTTGCCAGCCCTCATACAAGTGATTTGCCATTAGCCAAACTAAAACAAGGGGTCTTGTCTCATACAAGGGAAAAATACGGACCGTGACATGATTGAGTCGTGCTCCATGTACCTTTTTTTGGACTGCAAATGCTTGTCTCGTCCTAACCGAAAGAATTTGACAAAACCAAGAGAATAGAAGCATAACCATGCATTAACCGGAATGACATGTCTGTACAATTGATGTATCTATCTTTATTCAAAAATTATTTGACCAGGAGCCCCTCTTGAGATGAGCTCATCTCGTTTTCAAGAGTGTCCTGGCCGACCAGTAGGCAGCAGGTAAATTCCACATGACGATCCAGATTTTCCCCCTCACATCTGAAATGATCCACAGGCTTAATGCAGCCAGCATGCATTCAGTGGACCTCAAAACAAATCAGAGTTGATAAAAGTGCCATTGTGAGTAAAATTAAAGTTGCATGCTATTGTTTAAGTCAAGGCAAGTAGTAAAGGTCTATTCCCTGTCTTGTTTGGACATATGTCTGTTTTTAGCATAGTCAGTGCATGCAAACTCTTTTATTAAAACATTCAAAAGGTAAGGCAAGATAATGATGAAACACTGGTGCTTGATATTAAAAGACTTCATTTTGTTGAATTATTATTATTCAATTTTGTTCATATATTTAAAGGGAAAATGAAAATTGTTATTGTTTACTCACCCTCATCATGCTATTTCAAACATGTATGACTTTCTTTCTTGGAACACCAAAGGAGAAACTTTGAAGATATCTGTAAGGTCGCTCTGGATCTTTAAAGCTTTCGAAGTAAAAGATCAAACTCAATGATTTATTTAAAAAGAAAGACAATCATATAGCTTTGGATAGAGGGTGAGTAAATAACAACATTTTGATTTCTGGGTAACTATTTACACATCTAAATATTTTTCAGTTCTTTGTGGTTGAAAAAAATCATTCTACAGATCAAACCCATGATGTCCATTTTCTTATGGCCAATGAAAAATGTCATAACATTTGGCCACCTTGGAATAATAAGGTTCTGTGTGCATTCTGAGCAGATTAGAGATATTGAGCTTCAACGTTTTTGCATTCTATTTGATTTGTAGATAAAACCTTTTTGTTTACTAAAACATCACATAATGTAAATAAGTCAATATATAAATAACTCAATTGTGACACAAATGTCAGATAGAACCTTATCATTTCAAGGTGACGACTTATGTCCATGATGTTTCCAGGTTTTCAGTGACCGTTGGGATCCTGTCTGGTGACATGCCTAAATAACAGTTAGAGTCATAACATCACACATAGTTTCTAAAACATAAGCTTTTCTTCTCCAGCCTATTTATAGCTATGGTCCAAATGTCACAGCCACCTGGCAAGGTGCTTGTGCTCAATGAGGTGCCGGGTTTACAGCTCACCACATTCAACTCATTAATTAGAGAAGACAGACTCCAGGTTATTAGACGTCTTTAACGACACAGATACAGAAGATGCCAGCCCAGCACCAGAAGAATGGAGAGAGCTAATATATCTGAGAGAACGTTCCGTTCCATTGAATATCTAAGAACATTTAAGCAGAATTACGTCTTTCTCCTTATAAGCCCTTAAAGGGATAGTTCATCCAAAAATGAAAAATCTGTCATCGTTTACTCGCCCTCAGGTTGTTTCAAACCTGTATAAATTTCTTTGTTCCAATGAACAGAGAGAAATACATTTGGAAGAGTGTTAGCAATTTTCGGTTCTGGGACATCATCCACTAGCATAGTAGGAAAAAAAGTTTTATTCTTTTGAACACATAATGAGATATTTTGAAGAATTTAGGATGACAAAAGAGTTCTCGGGCACCTTTGACTAGCATTTAATTCTTCCAACTATGGTAGTCAATGATGCCCCGGAACTGAAAATTACTAACATTCTTCCAAATGTCTTTCTTTGTGTTCATCAGAACAAAGTAATTTATACAGGTATGAAATTACAAAAGTAAAGTGAGTAAATGGTGACCGAATTTTTATTTTTGGATGAACTATCCCTTTAACTTTGGATTACTGTGAGATCAATGTTGAAGCAATGTTCAGAATGTCTTTTTTCTGAGAATTTGTCTTGGTATTTCAGTTGCACAATTTACAAAGACTCTTTTTCTGTTTCTTGAATGGATAGTTCACCCCAAAATAAAAATTCGGTCATCATTTACCTGCCTTCTAGTTGTTCCAAACTTGTAAAAATGCATTTATTCGGTTGAACACAAAGAAAGATATTTGGAACATTGTTAGCAACCGACAGTTCTGAGGCACCATTGACTAGTAGGAAAAAATAAAATGGTAGTCAAAGGTGCCCCAGAACTGTTTGCTTTCCAAAATTCCTCAAAATATCTCCTTTTGTGTTCAACAGAACAAAAAAAATGACACAATCATTTTCCTACTATGGTTAATAGTGCCTCAGAATTGGCGGTTGCCAACATTCTTCCAAATTTCCTTCTTTGTGTTGAACCGAACAAAGAAATGTATACAAATTTGAAACAACTAGAAAGTGAGTAAATGAAGAAGACTTTTCATTTTAGGGTGAAATGTTCCTTTAAAGATGCATGTACAGAACTTCTTCCCAAAAATAAGTAATTTTGGGAAAAATATTTATTTAAATAAAGTAACCAAGATTATATAAATTTATGATTTTCTATAAATGGGTTCAAAACAAGACAGAATTCAGTTAAATGCAAATGTATTTCTATAGCGTTTGTTTGCATTGTTACAAAGCAGATTTACAGTAAATACATGAGGTACAAAGGGAAAAAATCATAGAAAACATAAGAAACATGAAACATAGAATAGATGGAATTATTGCAATTTTTCATAAGTTGTACAGTACATTAGTGATGTAAAAATAACTTCCTGTATCAGACCCTTATATTCATGATGCTTTGTATCAAGTTATGCGTGTTATTTTTGATTACATCAGTAGTGATACAAAAAAACACCAAAAAGTAATACTACAGTAGCTGAAAGTTTCTTCTAAAAGACACGTTGAAACCTTCTCTACAGAACACGTTGAATCCCTTAGAGACCACGTTTAATGTAAATCTGAAGCTAGAGGTCTAGAAGCCCATCCCCTTTAAGAATCCCCAAATTTATGAATAACACAATCAACTCCTCATTCACAGAATTCATCATCCCTCCATACGTCTTTTCAGGCGACACGTAAGTCTGATGAACAGTAGGTGTGTTGCTTTAGAGGTAGACAGTATCTGTGTTTAATTGGATTCTATTCACTGTGGCTGCCGGTGAATTACACATCATAGCTTTTGCCTTTCAACAATAAGTGAGCCAAGACGATTTCCTAAATGCGGGTTCCAGACGTCATGGGGCAAACAGTGCACACCATTGTGCGTATTTTGACATTCAAGAACACATCAGGTGTGTAAAGCCGAAGTCTCACAGAAGTCTCAAGGGAGGAAATGTGATTGTGTACACTGTATTCCTGTCCGTCTGAATGAGGGTTCTTGTTGAGACCTGACTTGTTTCTCAAGTGACGCTGCATTTCTCATTTTCCGCTTCGGCTGATAGAGGATGACATTAGCGCTGAAACTCACCTCTGTGTTATTGGTTATTGATTGTTTCCTCCTCCTCAAGGGAAAGGTCTCGTGTGCATTTAGAATGTTATGAATAGACAATGTTATGATTATAGAAAATTGATGTATTTAATATTATGTAGCAGTATATTAAAGGTCCAGTGTGTCATTTTTGGGGGGGATCTATTGACAGAAATGCAATATAATATACATAACTATGCCTTCAGAGGTGTATAAAGACATTACATAATGTAGCGTTATGTTCTTCTTACTTTAGAATGAGCTATTTCTATCTACATACACCATGGGTCCCCTTGCATGGAATTCGCCATGTTGTTCTACAGTGGCCCTAAATGGACAAACTGTTCTACAGAGTGCGTTTCGTAAATACGTTATCTCCTTCGGCAAAGAAGCGAAGACGTGGCGACAGCTTAGTGCTATGTTAGCCACCATAGTGCTTCGAAAGGCAGGGGGAGAGGTGGAGTGAGCTGTTGGTTGTAATTCGCAACCTCACTGCTAGATGCCGCTAAAATCTCCACATTGCTCCTTTAAAAATACAGAGACGTGTGGCATTTTAATTTCCAACTGATTATCTGTCTTTATTTAGCAAGTAAACAGAATAAATATAATTAATGCTTTAGTTTATATTCAGCTACTCGCACTATGGCAGCTATTTTATTTTCCCCTCAGCTGCGAGGTTATGAAAATGTGTTTCACCTATAGCAAAGACATTATGGCGTCCTTCCGACCGCATTGCTCTTATGGCTCTGGCTGGGTGATTGATAGCTTATCGCTTCATGCCTTTAGCTCATGAGCACCACACCCAATAAACTAATGAAACAATACAGTTCTGCTCATCTATTGTGGCAAAAACAACAGTAATATGAGCATTTCTTAGAAAAATCAATGCATCCCTTAGGTGAAATGGTTACTGGAGAAGGACTAAACAGAATAAATCTGGTGGACTGGAGTCAAATAAGGAAATCCTAATATCCATCGGCCATAGATAATCTCACATTCTTGTGCTCTTTACAAGCATTACTCGATAAATGATCTTTTAGTTTCTGTCAACTTTATAGAAGACAGCATTGATCTCACAGTAACCCACTAATGAAGGACCATTATTGCTTTGATCAATGGTTGTCTGTATATTTTGATATATGCCATTTGAAGACACTCCAGCTCACAGACCTGTTGTAGCTTAGTTTAAGATTTTTGGGGTATATAGACATTTTAGACTTATTTTAGATATTATTTTCTTATAAGAATTTTCTTACAAGAACTCAACAATAGACATGACTGACAGACCCCTTATGCCAGTTAAAGGGATAATTCACCCAAAAATGAAAATTCTGTCATCATTTACTCGCCCTCTTGTCATTTCAAACCTGTATGACTTTCTTTCTTCTGCAGAACACAAAAGATGATATTTTGAAGAACGTTTGTAACCAGACAACACTGACCCCCATTGACTTCCATAGTATGGACACAAAACCACTGAGACATCTCAAAATATCTTATTTTGTGTTCCACAGAAGAAAGAGTCTGGAACATGTTTTGAACAACACGAGGGTGAATAGATAGAAATTTTATTTTGGGTGCACTGTCCCTTTAAAACCAAGGCCAGCAAACCACATTTCCAGCGTTTCTATCAAGATTTCTGAAATTAAAGATGCTAGGCCTACATTTAATTAAAAACTACTTGTCAAACATGCTTATTAGATGTTAAAATCTATCCTCGTTCTTCAGATTACCAAGATAATTGAGCAGACGATCAGGTCATTAAAATTTATACACAGTAACAGGAGAGAGAAGGACCATTTGCTACTGATGTGCATTGTTCTTTCATTATAGCAGCCCATTTTTGCTCAGTCTGATGCCTAGAAACTTTTTCTGTGTTCTTTTAATATAGTATTACAGTAGATATTAAAAATGTTCTTGTCTACTTTGTTATGGAATAGTTGTGGTTTGTTAGAAAACAGTGACTGTAATTTATTATTTGATGTCACATTTGTTTTAGAACTAGAACTACAGAAAAATGTTTATTGAGATTAATTTGAGGCTCAAATGTTGACGTCAACATCTAAACCCATCTCTGAGTAATGGCAAACCCACCCTGCGATATTTCTAAAATATCTTTGTTCTTTAATACTCACCCCATTTTGTAAATTGTCAACCCCGACTAAAGGTACATTTTGGGCTTTTTCCCCTTAACAGGGAAGAAGAACTCACTCCTGCTCCAGAAGTTCCAGAAGGATCTGAACGCCGGCGTCTTCAACACGCAGGAGAACGAGCTGCTGAAGCAGATCATCCGGCAGGACCGGGAGATGGTAATGATGGTGGACCGGAAGCAATCGGTCACAGGGATGAATTCCACGCCGATGTCTGGAAACTCCATCATTAACTCCCCCGCTCAGCCACCCTTCGCCACGGCGACCGCTATTCTGGGGAACAACCAATTACAACAGGCCGCCGCACTAAGCTACAGCACCTCGGCAACCATCATCCCATCGAGTCGAGTGCCACCCTCGCAGGGCGTCACGTTCTCGGCGCCCAGCGTCTCTCACGGCAACCTTAACACTTCTTCCCCGAATCCCCCTACGCCTTTACAGCAGCCGGCATCTGCGATCATGTCCCCGTGCTCATTCACCACGTCTGTGTGCAGCCCTCCAGTGCAGACCCCAATAGCCAGCCGAACATTCCAGTACGGATCGCCGACGGCCTCTCAGCTATCCCTTGTACAGCAACCCTTACCCCAGCCGTCCTCACCCGCCTCCATACCCCAACAGCAGCAGCAGCAGCCGTCACAGGGGGCGTCCCCACAGCGGAGTGAGGTCCACAAGAGCACACAGGCTCTCCAGTCAGGCAGCCTGAGCCGAGACGTACGTCACCTCTCCGCCTCGCAGCCTTCGCTACCCCACGAGACCTCATTGGCTGTCCGGGCGCACCCGACGTCGGGCGAATCGCTCGCTTCCATTCCGCCACCCATGGGATCCGCAGCTGGCGTCCAGGCGCCGGGCTCCGCTCTGCAAAGCGGAATCCGCACCAACGTCCCACAGAGGGTCGTCCTTTTCAGGCAGATGTCATCGGGCGCGATACCGCCGGTACGCGCGGCGCCCTCTAGTGGCCCGCACAGGGATTCCACGGGCTCCAGGAGAGAGTCGGCAGTCTTAAGCGGTACAGAGACGGAACAAGACAAGATGCGATTCGCATCGAATTTATGAGCCCGTTTAACTTTTTTCCTGTTGATTTTTTAAGGATATTTTGATTGATTTTTACGGAGATAGACAGAAGGGGGAAAAGACTCAAGTATTTTTTTCCACCAACTTCCTCTGAAAAAATAACCTCATAGCTATCTTGTACAGAACTTCCTTGTACTATATTTTAGACACACTTCCCCTTCAACTTAAGAATGTATATTATACAAATAAATAAATATATATATATATACAATATATATATATATATATATATATGTGTGTGTGTGTGCGAATCCAACTAGAATATTTGGCATTGACCATATGGGAAAAAACTATAGTATGAACACAAGTCTTCCTCTAACATGTGACTATAAATTTGTCTGGAGTTGTTTATATTTCTTTTATGGTTTGGATTTTTCGTTTTGGTACAGGAACGCATTGTGTCTGGGAATGTCTTTTCGTTCCTTTCATATCTCGTTCTCTCTTTTCATGTTGAGAAGATGACAAAAGTCCAGCATTTAGCAGCTTCATCACTGTGGAAAAATGTTTGAACATGGGGAAAACTGAAATGTTTTTAAAAAGCACATCTATAAACCCGACCTGCTGGAAAGCACCGGATAATGCTCGGAGCACCGGATCAGAGATCTCTGCAATACTTTGTGTCGTGCAGTAATTGCGTTGCGTTTCAAGACGGAGTTTGTGCATTGAACGTCTTTAATTTCATGTTTAGTTTATTTCTAGAAAAGAATGATGGGATGGTTTTATTTTCTCATTTCCGGAGGGAATGGACGTTATGAAATGTCACTGTACATTTACAATATTTATAAAACTAAAGATTATCACCATTATGCAATAGACTGATATAAAGATTACCTATATGTGTGTTGTACATAGTTTTGTAGAACTAGTATTTACAAAGTAATGTGTGGTGCATTTCTCAAACATGGCAAATGTCTTCTCTGTCAGCAGCCTGGGTAATGCCTATATATGCATATATATTTATATCTATATATATTCAAACGCTAATGTGTGACTACATCGAAAACAACCATTAGAGAAAAACCTTAATGCAAGTAGCATTGCACTGTAGTTAGTTCTGACAACAATAGTTTTATTAAAAAATATCATAAGAAGGTAAAGCAACACGACTGTGCAGTGTTGGGGCAATACATCAATATATAATTTGCAATCTTAATGCATTTCCCCTGTGTTACATCATTTTACATTCTCTAAGTGTATTTATTTCATTATTTAAGTTCAGTTTTTGCTGGCAGACACAAGGAAGCGACTGGCATACATGCGATTGATAGATGCTTGATATTTATTATTTATTTGTTTGAATTGTATGAATCAGTATTAACACATGTACAGTACACACAACAGTCAATACCACTCCAACTCTGTGCTTAATATTATGGATATTCATCTATGATTTGTTATATTTAAGACTGTGAAAAACATTAGCCTAACAATTTTTCACTTACTGCAATGCTTTTAAAGCGTGGCTTTACCTTGGTAGTTTTACAAAATAACTTGGAAATCTAAAACCGATGATCCAGCAAACACAGCACATTACTGGAAGAGCTAGCAGATATTACTGTATTCCTTCTGGAAATTATTTAGAGTAATTGTGTTTTCTGAATTCAACTTGTCAAGAGAGGAGGACAGAAAAATATTGACGTTAAAAGAAAAGCTGCTTTGCATTAAGGTTTTTGTCTTACTCGTGTGATAATTCATTCAGTCGGGGCTTGAGACTTTGAAACGTTACATCAGCGTGCGGGTAAAATGATTTAAGATGGAGTAACTAGCATCTGTAGCCCATTGTGACTCGTGTGTTTAGTTGATTTATTCTTTCTTTCAATACTTTTCACACTTCAAGCTTCTTTCTTCTGGGTTTAATGATGGACCTTGGGTGGCATCCAAAATCCATCTGCCGATATCAAAGCTGAAAGCAAAACGAGGCAGATGCTGGGATGTTTGTGGCTTTAAACCTCACATCTGCAAAGTCTCAAAGCCCCCCGCACAACTGAAACTCCAGAAGTCCTCGTGTGTCTGTGCTGTACCAGTGCGGTTCCCATACAGCCGACCATAAACGCATGCATTGTCACAAATGCTTAAAGAGAAACTACTTTAAAAATGTTGACGTTTAAATGTATCGTGAGGTTGCGTTTTTTTTGGGTCGTTGGTCTGCCTAGACGTTTCTTCTGCGTATCAAAAACATTGAATTTTCACGAAAAGGACTTTAAGTATTTGTGCCTAAACTATAGCCATGTTTCATCCTGTTCATTTTATGGGTGTGACTTGTGTGTGCGTGTGCACACGTGTGTGTAGACGACGTGTATGTTCAATGTTCGAGGAGATCAAAAGCAATGAAAATGGCCAAACGTATCAGTTGAAAAACATTCAAGTGAAAAGCCAGCGCCATCTCACGGGAAACGTAACTATTTTACGAGGAATTCGTACGATGTTAGCCCCTTAACATAACGTCTCGGGGGCGAAGGCAGATCGTACGAAAATGCACAAATGTCATTGTACGAATTTATAAAACTTAGTTATGCATTACCGTGAGATTGCATTGGAGATGCATATTTATATACAGTATAGCCTATAATATGCAAAAAACATTTAACAAAAACAAAAACAGTATAGACTGAAATCAAAATGTGTCCGATGTGATTCAACGTGTGTACAATTCTACAGTTTGTAACTTACTTTATAGCCACTGATGTTTAATTTATTAGTGTAAAATGTTGCATTGAATGAAACTGGCCAAAGTGAAACATATGAAAAACTTTTATCATGAATTGCACTTTCATTTTAAAGAAAGAGAAGTATAGAATCAGATGAAATATACATAGGTTGGATACTGTATCATCCAGAATCTCATCCTCCGGCCCATGTTGTTCAGGGCGCACAGGAGGTACTGTGTCTTTAAATACAAACAGCGCTTAACTCCTGCTATGCCATAGTGTATAGATTCTAGTGTACAGGTAGGATGGTTTTTGATACTGTACTTGCCTTCAGAGGGAAATGCTTCTCATTCATGTGCTTTTTCCTCTCAGATGTAAACACTGTTAGATTTCTGGGTTGGGTTGACGACGAGACGTTCATAACGCTATATTAAAAAACGAATGCAGTCATTGAGGTGTTTTGAGAAAACCAGCACATATCTTTGTTTTTTCACATTTGTGTTTATGTCATGGTAAATGAGAAATGCTAAGGGAAACTAGGAGTGACTTTGGAATAAAGGGAAAAACCAAATGTTTGGTTTGCAACTTCTACGATTCAGGTGAAATTATTTTGTTCGAAACGTACTGTAATGATGCAAGATTTCACAGATGGAAGACTCTAGAACAGGCCTCAAGCTCTTTTTAATCTCTGCTGATTTTTTTTCCATTATGCTTGTTCATGTGCACCAACGCTTGGTTTAAAAAAATGTAAAAAAAAATAAAAATAAAAAGGGGAAAGTCATTACAATAAACAAACATGAACAATTATAGTTACTTGATCCAGAATAAAAAAGGTAAATGTATGCTTTCTTACACATATATGCAGACAAACGGTGTTTGTCAAAAATTTTGATTTTCTTTTGTTTTTTTGTTTCTTTGTAAATAATAGACCTTTAAAATATAGAGAAAAAATAAAAGAATTATTGCCATTTACCTCTGGGCTTGTGTCCGTTTCATGTCAAGCTTCTGTGGAAAATGTGCATTTTTGCTTTCATTTGCTTTACGAGTGGTGGTAAATAATGCATGCTTTTAAAAAAGGCAGTTTCTTTTATGTTTACTTTCTGGCCGATATTAACTGCTAACGTTAGTTGTATAACTAACAAAGTTAGCGAGCAGACCCTATGCGCTTTTTTGTGTATTTGTTTATTCACAAGTATGAAAGTGAGCACATGGCCAGACATTAATAATGGAATCTAGAATAGAACAGAACAGAATGAGATAAATATATACCATGTATCTTAATTCTATTGACCAGTGAAAATTAAAATGAATTATGTCTGTTGAACTAAAGGAAAAAAAGAGAGCGAGACAGAGTGACAGCGGGCGAGAGCACAAAAGATAAAGATGGATAAGTCTCGGTGGCTCCTGTGGAGGATTGAAAAAGGATGTCTATGGAGCGGTCAGGGTTTCCATTCATTAGCCTCAGATACAGTTATCAGTCATGAAGTATTCATACATTACGACAGAAGCCTCTCGCTGTCTGTTCTGATTAACAGAACAGCAGGACCTGAACTCTTATACGCGTGTTCATAACTCACACTCAACAACAGACAGTATTAGACTTCTGAATGCTTAATAAGCCCGAGACATCTGCATCTGTACATAAGTAAATCCTCTTTTGGGTTTTAATAAAGAAACAGATTGTTAATTCATAACACAAACCTGTATTCATGAATATTTTACAGGATAGGGATTTGAATGACAGAAAGTGAATGGCAACATGGTCACAAATACACATGCGGCTGAGAATTAAAAAACATGTGCGATATCAGTCTAAAGCTTGGATGTTGTCTGCTTGTTTTTTATCATCAATGTAAATGTGACTAATGGTTATATTAGGGTCCTCAAAACTGAAATCAAAATGCAAGTGTGCGGTTTCCTCAAAGTACACTAGATCCTGCTCCGTTTGTTTTTTATTACTGCACCTTTTTGGATTCCCTAAACTATAACATCATAGGGCGCTTTTTAATAAACTGGAAACTTTCATTAAAACAATTATTTTTTACATTTACAGAAGACAAAGTGATGAACAAGCAGTTTTCAATATTCCAACACTACATTATTGTCATAGAGAGGATAAGGAAGTCATGGTAAAAACACATGACAAAAGCCAAATCCACCCATTTAGAATTCCAGACAGCTTGTAACCTATGTCATTCAAAGAAAACGGATGAAAGCGGTCATGACATGAAGATGTGCTGGATAATGAAGTGTGTATGCACAGGATGCTTCCAGAATAAAGATCTGTCCATCAGAACTCTGTATTTGATGTTCTGTCACGTTAAGACCGTCTGGCCATCATATCTCTATCAAAGATACCCTATATATTGTATGTGCAATCTTTAAAAACAGAAATGATTTGAATAGGCCATTAAGCATCACTTAACATCTCATTCAGACATGAAGACTGGAGAGCATTTTCACCCCAGGCTGTTAGAGAAATCTTGTTTAAAACATTATTTCTTTTCAGATAAGACAACCCGACCTTCTGAACATTGTGTTTCTGCAAGAACAGCAGGGTTTCACATGACAGCGGTTCATCTTGAATTTCTATCATTGCTAACATGCTAACACAGCAATTTTAATGATCCATTTTTATTTTCACAGTCATAATTAGAAAGCTGTGTTTAGTGAGCTGTTTAGAAAAGGTCAAAAAAATGACTGTGTTTGTGACACAATGCAGATACATTCTGAATCCAACATCATTATTAAAATAAAATAGAAACGAAAACTATGTTTTGGCTGATGCTACACCAGACGTTGCACAATACACAACACAAAGATTCATAAAAAGCAAATAATCATCTTTTTTGGGGGATATTTTCCTCTGAATCAGTGTTAAATGTGAATAACCTCCAGCAGGAAGTGAATCAGCACTCAGATCTGAAGATGCTGGTCAGTAATCTTGGTCAGGTGACTTCTGAAATGGCTATATTCTGTAATGGCTGTGGTGTTTTAGATGATAACGGTAGTGAATTGAAAACACATTCAAAGCTCTCGCTGGCTTTGTGCTGTACAGAATCATTGTCTGATTGCCTTTACATTGGAATTTCATTGCAGGACTGTCAAGAGATCAATTTATGCCATGTCCTCAAGCCAATCACATTAAGTTTATTGAATTTACACAGGGTTGTTAGGGAAACATAACGTAGATTAAAATCTCAAAATATAATCTCCCAGTTAAGGTTCAGCAACCAACTAGGTGTTATTGTATCTGTAGTAAATTATTGGACATAATGGTACATTCAGACTGATAGCAGATCCACTGCTACTAAAAATAACAGCACGGTCATTAAAAAGAAGTGATGTGTAGGTAAAATACTCAAATTGGTACAGTAATTTAGCAAGTCTTTAAAATGACTTAAATTGGCTGAGGCACTATTGTTCTCAAGGTGACATTGAGTAGTGTTGTCAAGCACCAGTTTGCTCTGTTTTGTCTGCTGTCCCATTGGGAGAATCTGGTCCGGTTCAGCTGGGTTTTCATGACCGTACAGAGGGCGGATGAGTGAAAATAGAAGGTCTGCAGCCGATCAAGGGCATTTGTGGGCGACTGGTCGATTGACCACCTGGCAAATATTAGAAAGTATTGAGCAGTTCAAGCTTGAATTATAGTAAAAACCTGAAACTGAAGAAATGGGAATAAACAGTGCTACCTTTTTTTGTTTTGTTTTTTTGACACACACACACGTTGCTTCTCCATGTCTTATGGAGACTTTCCACGATTTTTATACTTTACAAACTTTATATTGTATCCCCTACCCCTAAATCTACACTGTAAAACTGTGCTGTAGTTTTGTAGCAGGTTTGCCAGTAACTTACTGTAGCTTTAATTACTACTTAATATACTTTCCAATTAGTACTGTTTTCAATTACTTTAATCAAAATTAAAACACTTTGACTTTTGAGATTGAAAATGAGCATGAAGAGACTGGCATTAGCACAGCAACACTGCAAATATGACATTCTTCCAAAGCATTTTTCTCTTGTTTTCTGTAAAAATATTTAAAACTTCTTAAATTACAATACATTTACATAACAAGTAAAGTGACCCAAGATATTTAGTCTTGTTTTATGAAAGAAAAATATATAAACTAGGTAAGTTTATGCTTAAAACAAAACTGTACATTAAATCTACAGCAAGTTAACCTGCAAATTACAGCAAAACCTGCAAATTACAGCAAAGTTTTACAGTGTAACCATCACACTAACCTGTCTGCATTTTCACATATTCCAATAAACATTTAGTTTTTCTCATGTGGACGAAAGAATGAGCCACAAGATTTAAAAAAAATCACTGGTATTACTATATTTGTGGGACATATTTATCAGGACACACCCACAGAAGATGTACAGTAGCCTATGTTTGTGTATCTCTCTCATTCCATCTCATCTTTATATACACATACATACACATATAGTGTGGCTTTCTCTTTTAACGCTTTCAGATCAGTTCTCGAGGAGCTCATATTTCTCTATATTCAGACACCACATATGAAATGATCCAGTTACATAAACTGCTCACTGCAAGATTACAGGCTTGATCTCCTCTGAAAGACAAAAAACAGCACTACAGTTACAGAAGAGACCTCCATGACCTCCATGACCATGAAGTGCAGTGTATACTAGTAGAAGCATATGTGTGAGATGTATACTTTCAACACTACAGTAAACAAAAATCTAAAATATATTGTCAAATGTTTATTTTTTGTAATATTCCATAACATCATAACTCAATTCATATGCTTTATAAAGTAAATCTTGTAGTGTTTTTGCAGTGGGTCGTGTCATTGGCTGTGTGGGGGATGTGAGAAGTTAAAAGGATCTACAGCAGAGAGCATTAAGTGAATTATTTTCTGGCTCCTCCAGACGTTCGAATTTTCCACACAATTCCGACATTTTTCTGAATCTGGAAACATGTTCAAAAAGCGAAGCCTCATCTGATCTCCAGGACTGAGAATCTCATCTAACTCTGCCTTTCATTTTTGCTGTAATTATGTGGAAAGATGTGTCTGTGATCACTGACTTTATATGTCAGACTCCTCCGTTTTTTCCTGGAGATCTGCTCTGGTAATGAAAGGCATCGTTACGCGTCACATCTCAATATTTTACAGAGAAAAATACATTTTGTGATGCAATTGCCAAGCTGCGTGTTCAGTTTAACCCCTTACACTCCAGACATTTTTGGAATATGTTAATGGACCCGGGACCTGGATCCGCTGGAGTTCTTGATAAACCAAGACACTTCAGGCACACATAACTCCTACTGTTGCTCAAAGATAAAGATTATTTTTAAACCCCACAAACACGAGTGTTTAATTAAATTAGCTTTTATTTTTAACTCCACATTTTTTGTGAGAAAGGCTATTTATTCAAGGAATCTACGTAATTTAAAGACCCGATAACGAACCCATTCTCATCAATTGCATATAAATAACACGCGCTGTTGCATTATCATGTTATATGTACGGCAAAGTTTAATTGTGCGTGGATACAATATGCCTATTTTTGCTTGCAAATGATACGCTAGGTTTTGCATATTAAACGGCAATTTGTCCTATTAACCAGTACTCTGACCCGCACCCTAACGGAGTTATTTTAATTATTTCAGTGTTTCCTCTTCATATACGATTCAAAATGGCTGCTCTCAACCGAGGTGCCTGCCATGCAAACGTTGGTGTAGCGTATGCACGCACAATTGAAGGTTGGCGTACGTATTACAGAAAATTGTTATTTTTACGCAGATCGATGAGAACGAGTAGTGATCACAGTCACCAACCATCCAACAATGAACTCGAAAAGCATCATGGAGGTAACTTTTTTTGCATACTGTAATAGTCTCTATATCCTGTGAATAGTTTGTAAAAACTAAAGTTGTTCTGGTTTTGAATTGCATTAAGCCAGAAAGATATTTATTGACTATACTTTTCTCCATGGCTATAAAACAAAACCGCCGCTCCAAAATACCCGCACAAGGTCACTCCACAAAGAAGTCACAGATCCATTGGCAGATGTTGAAGCGCTCTGATTTTAGTGCTATTATTAGTTGTGTTGTGTCGTCCCAAAAACTGATTTTCCATGAACAAAAGAACATGTCCACCTAAGAGCCCAGTGCAGCTTTCCTCATCCATCTCATCATCTTCACACTTCACAGAATTCTGCTTTATTCCTGGAGTTCCTTAAGGTTCTGTGCACTCAGAATCATTGCGCTATTAGTTATAGAAACAAAATGCTTTTCTGCTTTTACAAAAAGTTCCAGAGGCAGTATAAATCAGCACAAGTTCAAGAAATCCCATTTGTCTGAGGTTGTAAAGATTTGAAATGTTCGTAGAGGCAAAACAAATAGCCTGTTTCTAGAAGAATTGCCACTGTGGCTTACTGGGAGTGAAAAATAAATAGCAATTCCCACTTTATTATTTATACTTCAAGCAAAATTGTTGCTCCAAGCGAAGATCAGAGCTCTGTAGATGGGATCTCACACCATGAGTCAAACCCTGAGAAAGCATGAATTCCACCACCAGAACGGTGACCACCTTATCAATCAATTGAGACAAACAAACACGCTACTTATCAATACAGGTTTAACCCTGCCAAAGTATACTGGAAATGTTAATGGGTGAGTTATACGAATATTAACCATCCATTCTGCAGATATTTAGGCTGGAGATGCATTGAGGTTATTGGATTCTTCAAAGGTCACAGAGATGACTGGGTCTCTGATCTCCATCTGATAATGAAGTCGAGAGGGAGAGAGAGAGAGAGTCAATCAAGATTAGCGGAGCGAGACCCTCGGCACTTCAACACGAGCACCTCTCAGAGCACAGAACAGGCTTCGAGAGCTTTATTTGTGAAACCCCCTCGGGTTTTCAGAGTAAAGTGACTTATGCACAAGCTAATGTTAAAAAAGAAATAATAATATTGTTAATAACGAATCTTTTGATTTTCAAGGGAAGCGAATATGTAGCGCAGTTTGTATTATGATATACAGCTGTTTTTCTGATTTTAAAATTTATTATTTTTTAGCTATAGCGTTTAGGTAAAATGATCATCTTTGTTTCATTCTGAGAACTGCTAACAACATTTATCCCAAATGTCAAATAAAATATTGTTTCTATTTGCATTTATTTGCAGAAAGCTGGAGAAACAAGTCAAATAAAAGATTTTCTGTATTTTTCAAACCTCAAATACCGCAAAGAAAACAGGTTCATATTCACGTAAGCAATACAACAGTAATATTTCTACATGTTTACAGGAAACATGCAAAATTTATATTTTAAGTTACAATCTTCACAGTTTTTATGCGTCTTGTCATGCTGTCCGTCTTTCACATTGCTGTTGGTTGAGTTTTTTTTTCACTCCTGTGGTTTCATTTTGATGGATTTCAACAGACACTGGACTGGAATGGTCACATTACATCTAGAAATGCTGATTAAATGATCATTTTGGAATGTCAGCTGTATTCACACACCACCAACTGTTTGAACACATCTACTTATTTCTTTAACTTAATGCTGAGCAAATATTGGCTGCTTCTTTCAAGTACCATTCAACTGTACCAACATTATTTGTAAACAACATTGGAAACTTGTTTTTTTTAACTAAAAAACGTTATATTAAAAATGTATATCAAAAGGTTTGAATAGTGAGAAATTCACTTAAGTGTGCTGAACCTTTGACTGATAATGTATGAGAAGAGGATGCCAACTAAAATATTTACCTTGTTAGATACTTCAAAGGTGCATAACACACACACACACACACACACACACACACAAACTTAAGCTTTAACAAGCTTCCAATTAACTTCAAAGAGCAAAGAAGGTTTTAATCTTTGTAAACACTTTTTTGTACACATGACAAATGTGCACTGGGGTTATGCTAACAGTAACACTGTTGAATCAAGTTCGATTAAATACGTGTGAATCAATATCTCTTCTCCAAAGGACATACTTTAGTGTGTCACCTTCACTAAATTCACCTCAAAGAAAAACTGAGGAACCACTTCCATAACAACAGAAGAGTCTAAATCTCTCATTTGACCTCTACACACTGTATGACTTCGGTCCTATACCTTTAGTGTTAGTATATAGGATATTTCCTCATCACCCAAGTGGTCATGGAGCCCCGTTTTGTCAGAACATTGAGACTCTTAAATCATTGGCTGCATGAATTAGACTCATGACTCCTGCTGTGCACTTCTATGAAAAATTGAAGACGTCAGATGTGTGATTGTTTTGTCCTTTTGCCAGCCACGTGCTTTTGTTTTTTATGTCGCCCAGGGGAGTTACCAGAGGCCTTGTTATACAAGCACCATATTGGACAGTACATGCAATAAAAAGAGGATCATTTTTACAGGACCTTTACACATGAAGTCAAACAGCATTTCTATGTTTTCCTAAATTGATGTTCACAAAAATATATCTGATATATATATATATTATTTATTAAATATCATATTTAATGTTAAGTTTAGTTACTTTTTTTAGCAATTTTGTTAGATTTAATTTTTAGTTTGTTTATTTTTATGTTGCTATATATGATTAATTTTTTTTTTGTTTATTTTTTGTTTATTATAATTTTAGTGCCTTAAACTTATTTCAGTTTACTTCTGAGGCAACATTCAATTTTTTTAGTTTTCCAACCATGTTTAGGCTGATATAGCACTTAATAAACAAAAGTTTTTCCAAGTTTTAATTTTAGTAAACTAAAATAACCTTTGAGCACGGCACAGCAATGGCTTTTTAAAAACATTCACTTATATAATATGGGGCGGTTTCCCGGACAGGGTTTAAACCTAGTCCCAGACTAACTTAAATGTTAGAGGTGTCTTGATCGAAAACAACCTACACTGACATATCTTCAAATATATCGGTGTGATTGTTTTGTGTCAAGATGCGCACCAATAATGTTTTTTTGTAAAAAATGGTTTTAAAAACAACTTAAATATCCTAATTTAACTAAGGCCTAGTCCTGTTTTAAGATAATCCCTGTCCAGGAAACCGCCCCTACAACCTTAACCACAAACATTTTGATTGGCCAACATCTCCAAAACTTCATTAAAATTCCATTTCATTAAAATATTAGAAAACCAACAACCGGACAACAATGCTATTATACATATTGCTTCTCTCATGCAGGTGAAATTTGTCACATGCACATGTTTGTTGCTCATGTTCTTCTATTGATTATATACTATGGCCTAAGCAAAAGCAAAATATTTTCCATCAGCTAACCTGCAGTAAAAACATTAAAACAATTTGTATGTTTAAGCCAATTTTATTTTGAGGACCATTGGCTGGTTTCCCAAATGTACTGTATTTCAATATTTACTATCATTAGACTTTTGGTCCATAGGGAATCTGGCTGTAAAATACATTGTCACTCCCATAAATAACAAAACTGTCTACAGAACAGGATTAAGCCCTCTGAAATGGAGTGCAGTGTGTCTGTGGCCTTGAAATGCAGGCAAACATTATCTCACCTGCCTTCCTGAACAAATGCCTAAAGCTGCTGACACACAAAAACGTGCTCTTTTACCTCCTGCAGCCCTCTTCCATCTCACACTGGATAAAAATAGTAACCTAACCACCAAAACCGGCTGACGTTTAAAAGCTCGTGAGGCTATTGAAGTCACAACGGGTGATGTTCCAGCGTGTCAGGTGTGAGGTAAAATGTTTCGAGGGAATAATCATGGAAAAGCTGAATAGAATCACCTCGAGGCATGAGAAAAGAGTGTGAGCTTTCACTGCAAGACATGTCGACTTACATCCAAAGACACATTTCCAGACATTTCAGTCAAAACAAACACAGATTCAGACTTCAGATTCATTATTTCAATCTACAACAGCCATTATCTCATCTTTGCTCTGTTATGTTTTTTTTATCAAAACTGATGATCAGAGCATGTTTTGTTAACTAGATACAAAATGAAGCAGCTCCTTTGTGTTCTCTTCCCCCCAATTCACGTTTGTCATCATTTTAAGCCTATACATCTTCCCTTAACACTTAACAATACTTTAAGTTCTTTTTACTAAGCATACTTAAGTTAAGCATACTTGCGTTTAGTTTTAAATGTAGCCGACTTTATGTAGTAAGTATACTAATGCCAATGTGCTAGTAGTATACTTGTGTAGAAGTGTACAATTTCAATAGCCTCTATACTACTTGGGACAAAACTGGCCCACTTTTTATTTCCTGACAGTATACTTTCAAGGATATTCAAGCATACGCAAGTGTTACATACACAACTAGTTTACAAGTATTTGTTTGTTTGTTTGTAATGCAACTTAAACATAGTTCAACACTCGAAACACACACCTACACCAAGTAAACAACAGTACACAACTATAAGCCAAGTAAAGGAGGCTACCTAAAATTTTCATTCAGAGCAGACCTTTTCAAAAGCACACACTTCTAGTGGATACTTAACTGTTTTATTTTTAGTACTAATAGCACGCTGGGATACTGTAATGGACTGTTAGCATGTCCAAACACAATGCCCAATTTTCAGCCATCTGGATTAAACAAAAAACAATGATGTAATATTTTACTGTATATGTGACCGATGGCTCGGTGTACTTCAGCCTCACGTGTGACCTCAGAGCTAAACATGACAGTTCATAATGACAGCCAGTGAAGCTGTATGGCAGTGCAGTGCTAACCGGCTGAATACCCTGAGGACCGACTGGAGCATTTTGCCTGCTATTGATTTATTTTCCAGTCCGGTCAGAGCCAAATGCAAGAAGAATGGCTGGCTTCTACTCGAGGCAGTGACGGATGATCGGAAAAACAACAAATTTCATATGAGCATTTTACAAACGGGAGAGTATACACTGTCTCCTCTTTTGCGATACAGTACTGTTTTGGTCTATAGTATAACAAATTGAGATCAAGCCCCATGCTACAGTACACTTTTCTTCATTTCAGAAACAGTTTCACTCAGAGATGTAGAAAACACCACCAAAATGACTTTATGTGCTGAATGTTGCACAACATGTGACATTGAAAGCCAGCTGCATGAGAATAATCCAGAGTTTATAGTGGCAGATTATAGCTTTCATCGGAGTTTGTTTTGGTTTCTATGACCACTTCAATGATCCTATAATTCAGTTGCTTCCTAACAGAACAGCCCCACAGCTGCCCGTCTTTATTATTTTTTTATTGTTATCATGATTGTTATTCATTTCCCCTCCCGTCTCTGGGCTATAGAGGATTACACATCTGTTCAAGATCGCAAGTCAATGCCCATGAACCTAATCTCAAAAACATTAGGTAATACACTCACATAAGGGCCTTTCGGTTTAATTCACGCAAGATGTCTTTCATTCACAGCGTGGCATTGTTTAAAAGCTACAGTATATTTGATATTTGCAGTTAAAATCTAAATCTGCAAATATCTCAAAAATGTCATCACCGCAACAAATCACTCCAAGTCTTAGATCACACTGAAAATCATATCACTTAAATCTAAAAATAGAAGTAAGCAAAGAATTGAGTTATGATAATACAGCATAAAATGTTTACGATTCTGCACTATTTCTGAGACGCCAATCAAATAAGCGTGTGTGAGATAGATCACCCACTTTGCACAAAAATATCAAAGTTGCATAGTTTCAATAACACACAAAATGAAATGAAATAATATATTCTCAAATCATCCTGGAGTAACAGAGAATCGTGCTCAAGTACATGCTGTCAAGAAAGCAAATGGGTGACATCAAATGCCAATAAATTGGTATAAAAAAAATGTGTTGAGTTTATTGTAGACATGGTCTTATTAAATGCAAAACACTTCTGCAATTTTACAGTGTGACCTGCAAAAAAACACATTTCAATAAGAACAATTCTAGAACAAATGCAGCAGGCATTCATATATTACCCAGCATGCAACAGAGGGAGTGCTGATACCAGTGAAACAGTGTAAGCAAACCCTTTGATTTCCAAAAACGACTCTATTATAGATGTTAAAAGGAGAAAGGAAAAAGACTACAAATAAAATGTAATTGCTTGTGAATGATATTTCAAGATCATTTAAGGATTAAAAAGGGTGACACAGGAGTGAGCTGGGTTGCATGTGTATGCGTGTTGTGGATTTTGACTGCAGCATCTGTCTGGATTTAGCTGGCATCAGTACAGAAATACAGGAACTGCTTGTACCGTCTGACCTAAAGTGCACTGTTAAATACATGTACAGGGTTTCCAGGTCCCAAACCCAACCTCAGTGACACGCCAGCAGTCTGAATCCTGACATTTTTTCAGAAAGGTTTTGCCAGTAACCGTAGGTTATAAATCTGTGGTTGAACGAAACAATACAACTGTGAATGTCAACATTGGAATAAAATTGAGCATTCATAAGACAAATTTGCAGTATCTAGTTTTATTCTTTTGTCACTTCTGTCTATTGTTGCTGGCCCGAAAATAGTCTGTTTGGTTATCAGTCTGGCTCGTGGCTTGTAATATAACCATTCATTTTTAGATTTAATTTATAGTAATATTAGTTTTATTGTATATTAAATGTATTAAATTAAACTTATTTATTCTTTGCGGAGGTCTACTGGAAGTTAAGTTTGGGCCATGTAATGTTTATGTTGTTGCCGCTTAAGCCGTCTATAGAATCTAGGCATGACTAATTGCACATATTTATGTTTTATGAAAAAAAGATGAAGTTGTTTTTCAGTATTAAAATGTTCAGCATCCATGCACTGACCAGTTTAGTTCAAGAGTTGTAACTTCAGTGCATTACATAACAGGGGATCTCTTATTTGTTCATCTTACATGTGCACTCATGTGCAGAAGTCTGATTACAGTTCAGATCACGAGGATTGAGCAGCTCTTGTGTTGACAGAGATTAAAAGGCTAACGCTGAATAGGCTGGAATAAAAACAAAGGTGAGGGGCAAAAAAATGCATTTCATGAAGATTAAAAATATTACCAAGAATTAACCCCGCAAATGAGCAGGCCCTGGTTTTTGCAGCCTGTGCTGTCTTGCAGAAGTATTTATTAAATAGTTTCCTCTTACTTAAAGAGAACTATTACATCACTGTGAAATCCCTGATAAAAAAAGAATATCTGCAGTTTGAATCAGCCAATAACAAACCGACATTAAAGTATACATTGAAGGTCCAATTTTGGGGGTATCTATTGACAGAAATGCAATATACTACATGTCTTCAGAGGTGTATAAAGCCCTTATATAATAAAGCGTTCTGTTTGTATTACCTTAGAATGAGCTATTTCTATCTACTTACACCGCGGGTCCCCATGCATGGAATTCACCATGTTGTTTCTACAGTAGCTCTAAATGGACAAACTGCTCTACAGAACGCGTTTTGTGAATACGTTATCTTCTTCGGCAAAGAAGCGAAAACGTGACGTCATCTTAGTTCTGTGTCAGCCGCCGTTGTTCTTCGAAAGGAAGTGGTGGTGTGAGCCGTTGGTTGCAATTCGCAACCTCACCACTAGATGCCACTAAATTTCATACACTGGACCTATACAAAATAATTATATTGTTTTACATACTATAGCTAACAGGAACATGGTCAGAATGTTGGTTAATGTTCTCTAAAATGTTCACACACGTATCGATGTTCTTGCACGTTCTCGCATTTTGTCAGCATCTCATTTCGATATGCTCTAAAAACTTCTCACATAGTTAGTGGAACGTTTAATATTTAGAGATAACATTTTATGAATTTAAGGGAAATTTTAGCGAAACCTTGTCTGAACAATTTTTTTAGCTGGGTTGATTTTCTTATATACTGTACAATAAATTGGCACCATATTATGCTGTATTAACAAAATAAATGCAGTAAAGCCTAATTTAGAGGAAAAACAAGGATTTAAATATGAATAAAAGATCACCCAAGTTTCCAACCTGCTTTAGATTTTTTTAAATGAGCATATGTGGAACAGCAGAATAGGCTACATACAGTATGCAAATGAATGTGTACAGAATAACCCTCCACTGCTTTATTTACTGCCCATCTAAGCCCCTGGACTCAATATGCTTGTATATCATCTCTTGTGTTAACACAGATGTTGCTAGTAGGCGTATCTACTCGAGCGCAGTCACAGACAGTAGATCATAACTGCACACCCACTGTTTTGCAAGTTTTTTACACAAAGGTCAACTTTCGCAAGCTCATTTGCACAAAAATGCAATATGACGACAAATCACAAAAACTTACAGTACATAGAGTTCACTTCTAATGCAAACTCAAATACTGAGGTTTTTAAACTAAGATCTCAAATGACTGGACAATCAGATGATTTACTTTTGCTGTAAACCCCAGCATGCATGATAACACACAATACCAAACAATACCCCATTACAGTGTGGATGAACATCAGACCAACATTACTCTTCAACGCCCTTAGCTTTCATTTCTAGTCCGATCACGTTGCAGTCCGTCTGATTAAAGTTCTGTCTCTTCTGTAAAGCTGCAGGTGCTCGCAGGTTGTTCGCATGCATGTATTCATGCGACATTGCACTGATTTATGCATCCCCTGTAGGAGGTTCATTGTTCAAATATTTGTGAGCAGGCAGCTGCCCGGTCAGATAAGCCATTAGAGATGAGAGCTTGGCTGAGGACAACATGAGCACTTCTCAGTGAAGCTGAATTCATCACCTCTCATTGCACTGATGTATTCAAAGCCAGATTCGAGGGTGTGAAGGAGCCTTTATAATCTCCCTTTCTTGACATTATATTTCCCATGGATGGCAATGAGCGATGTTCATGAGAAGCTCTTATAATCGTTGTGGACTTTGTGAGAAGATTATTGTCAACCACTGAGATCTGTCTGTGTCATAAATGACCAATCATGCCTCTAAACATCCAACCCTCAGACAAAGCTTCTCGGAGTAAAACATATTTGCATGATGAAAATCATAAACTCGGTGTGATAGTGTTTAGATTTGGAGACCCTTAAATAGGGAGGGGGGGGGGGTTGCATTGGTAAGAACATCTGTTAAAGAGGATGTGTGATTCAAGGGTTTTCCCCAACATATAGGACGGTTTTAAAGAAAGGCTTGAGGGCCAACAGTACAGATATCCAAACTGACAAGTACTACCCTCTCAAACAAATTAAAATCCAATGTTTCTCTTGTACAACCCATGTTTCTATATTTTTCTCATACAACCCAATCACAGATTTTACTATTTCTCCTCAATCTACAGATTTCAACATTGTTCTTCCCAATCACAAATTTCTATATTTTTCTCATACAGCCCAATCACAGATTTTAATATTTTTCAATATATTTTTTAATCCAAACTTTAGATTTCAATATTTTGCCCACACCCAACATTTTTCTTGTAGACCCCAATCTTGGATGTCAATATTCTCCCCCACAACCAAAATTTCATTTAATTTCCCACAACCCAACCACATAGTTCACTGTTCTCTTTGCAGTCGGATCACTATCTGAGGGGTTTTAAAGCTTCTCAGTAACCTGTAACACCTGTCATCCACTAATTAACCCCACCCACATCATTTATCTCATTAATGTTTAAAACATCCTGTACCACCATATGAGAGGGTCTTAAACAAAAAACAAACATCTCCCTCACAAGAGTAATTTATAGATGTTTTCATAACATGCGTGGACTGTCTTTTTAGACATGGTTTGCTTTGTAAGTGTGAATTAACCAATAAGAGATGTCATCTGTGTCTCCATTGGCCAATCAGCTTTGAGAGATTCTGAAACAGAACATTATGAATTCATTACGAATTCTGATTCGGAATGTCACAAACTTACAGACAATAAATGTTTTTAGAGCAACAAATCTGAGTGTTGATATTAAGTGCGAAAGTTCAACGGCTGGATCTTCAAAAGTTCTTCATCAGTTTCTCAGTTTACTTTCTCCCTGTGGAAAAGATGGGATGAGTCATTTTCTAGTATTTATAGCTCTGCTTTTCTACTTGCTCAGCAAGGTGTTTCTCTTAGTTGAGTTGGGTACAGATGCAAATAACAAATGGGATTTTGTGCTTTAGATAATCACCACCCCAAACACACACACATGCAGTTTAGCTGCTTATGCAAACCACAGAAAGATTTGTGGTTGTATGTCCTCATTATAAGATCACTCAAATGTTGCAATAAACCATTAAATAGCATACTAAAGTTTATTGAGTGACTAAATTAGTTGTTGAAATATCCAGACGTTTAGCACATATTGTGCGACTTCATGTTACTCCATAATTCCTGCAAAGAAATAACAGCGGGTTATAGTGAATTTAGTGTTTTTTTTCTAAATTAAATGTTACGTAATGACTAAAATGTAACCAGAGGAAAAAATTATACAATCACAATTAGTATTTCAATAAAGCTTTCTGTCAGTTGAAGACATAAGTGTACCAGCAGTGTTTTATGATGGATGGCTGCTGTCTTAAGAGTGAATGTAATGCAAATGTAGGTCAACAACAATAATTTATTGCTGAAGCTGCTGGATTTTTTGTTTGTTTGTTTTTGCAGGTGCAAAGTTGGTTAAACACTGGACCCATGCAGCCTCTCATGATGTATATAAGTTCCCTTCTCCACACGCAAGCAATATGCAGAAATGTATTACTCACCTTACTGCACACATACACACTACTATATTATATACTGTGACTCACAGCGGGATAACAGTATTCCAACAAAACCTAGTTTACAAAAGATTTTACTCCTTTTTATTTTGCAATATTCCCATCAGGACACTCCTGTATTTATAAATGGTGTGGATTTAGAGAATGTGGTTAAACTATCAATGCAGTACATACATAAATACTTAAACTATACCTTTCCCTTCCTTTTATTATTTTGTCCTTTCGTTTATCCCTGTTATGACATCACCGATGAGGCATGTGAAACCATCCAATCAGCTTGCAGAACAACATGCGAGGAAAAGTAAAATGGTACACATGAAGATTGGATCAAGCTCTTCTTCATTTCAAACAGACTTTTTAATCCATTTCAAGTTTCTCTTTTATGTCCTCTGGCACAATAAAAAGATGAATGTTTCTTTCACAATCCTGGTGGCAATTCATTTTCTTGGTCAAGACAAAACTCGTGCATGTGAGATGTACAGTACTGTGGAGCGCAAGAATCAGAAAACAGACCAGAAAATTGTTCTTTACTCTGGGAATTCTTGCCTAATGCATGACACAAACCAGAAACAGACGTCTGACTTTGCACTCGGTTTATAAACACCTCGATTTGTCCTTTAACCTTCGATTTTCTCTCTCTCGCTTGCTTACAATAGTTGCCGATGTCATATTTGGACTGTCTGCACATTCTGTGGTAAAGCAGAGATATGTTTGACTTTGGTGTGAAGCAGGCCTGATGTTACGGATTAGCCTCAGAGAGACACATTAAAAAATGATAACACGGGGTTTGGCAAAAACGTCAGCATTATATAATGCAGAGCGAGAGAGAGAGAGAGAGAGAGAGAGAGAGAGAGAGAGCAGCAATAAACTTGACCACTTTTCTGAACCACCTTCTAACATCAAAGGATTTGGTGTACTTGAGCTTTGATTAAATCTGAGTCATAAGAAAACTTGAAGCGTGTACATGCGAGCTTACTGTACGTGAGAATTTAGATTTAATGTACACGTTGGTGGTATTGTGCAAGATTCGCATGCATCGTATTCCAATAAAATGTGTCTTTAATCTTTCGTTAAGTTTACATGAAACAACTTCCTTCTAAAATGACTCTGAAACATGTCTTTCTTTTTGATGACATCATCAGGCCCTCTTATTGTGGGTCTAATTTAGATTGATCAAAATCTACAGTATTTCCAATGCAGAGGAACTTTGATTCATTTATCACTCTTTCTCTCTCTAGACAAAACCATATAATATGACATATAAAGCTATATAAATACTACAAAAGGAAGGTGTGACTATGCTTCTGGTGGCTTTGCAGGCCATTACTGTACGTTATTTTAATCAATTCATTGTTTCTGTTCTGTTTCTTGATTTGTGTAATGTATTTATTTATGGAAAATGCCTGCTTATATTCTGAAGAATGATCTTTTTTATTTTAAGTTTAAAGGTACAACACAATACAAGGTCATTTTTGGGGTAAACTAAGCTATAAACCATTTTAGCAAAGGGAAGGTGGATGTTTTCTATGTTCCTTGTAACTTCCTCTCTCGGCTGCAATTTAATTTTTTTCTTTTTTCTTATTGATTTGTACTGTTCTGAAGAAATAAATCTCAGTGAAACAGTAGGATTCTTTTGATGCCACGGCTGAAAACAATATCCTTCAGTTCAATGCAAAACACACACGCACACACCTTACATATACTATACAGAGAGAGAGAGAGAGAGAGAGAGAGAGAATGACTGACAAGGTGGAGGGTAAAAAACAACAACAAAGTACAACAGAGACAAAACAGCAGAGCAAGCGAGTGTGAAGGAAATAAGGAATCAAAGCTTTCGTGGCAGATATTCAAATAAAGCCCGACAGTGACGGGAATTAGAGAGCAATCTCAGCATTAAACAGTAACACAAGAAACAGCAGCTGCTGGAGGCCGCTTCAGCACGCTCATAAATCGACGGTGAGAAAGAGTTTGGTTTGAAGCACATCTGCCACAGAGAGTTTCGTGGAAGAAACTGTTAACAGTGTGTTTTCCTTCCTGCTAATTTCATCATGCTGAGAGAAATATTCAAAGCCTCTGCAGGCACAACAACACAAGAGTGAGCGCTGGATGGAAAACCGACTGATAGCAAAGCAATTTTACTTTCACAGTTATATAGAGAAAACTGGGGATTGTGGGTAATACTTAAATGATTTCTGACCAGTCAGCGGGGTCATCGGGAGGTCAAGGTTCAAAGATGGGAGCTTATACAGCAATGGTGACACTTGATTGTTGATTTCAGAGAAAACTGACAAGAAATATTTGTGCTTTCTCTTTTAAATTAGATTTGAAAAAATCCTTAAAAAACAGGTTTTTCTTGTTTTAAGCATATATTTTTTCTTCTGAAAACAAGACATTAAATGTGTCGTTCTATCTTACATTGTAAAAAATAAAACTCTAGATAAAACTGTCTAGTCCTCCAGTACAAATATCTAAACATCATTCTTGAATCAATACACATTTGAGAAGTAAAATGACATAAGATATTAACTCCTTTTTTTCTGAAAGAAAATATAAACATTCTATAAGTTTCTGCTTAATAAAAGCAAAATATCTGCATGATGGTGTAACAACTTAAATTAAGACAGAAGAACTTAAAAATAATAAATTTCCTTACCTCTTTGGCAGATTTCTTGCTTGTTTAAAGCAGAAACTTTTTATAATTTTGCTTCTAAAGAAAATGATTTCATGATTTAAGAAGTTTTTGTTATTTGTACTGCAGAACAAGACAAAAAATGTAAGAATTAAAAATGTTTTGCAGTGTGACTAAACATATCTTGTTTTAAGGACATTTCGATAATTGTGTTGGGGGAAATGGGTAAGAAAAATATTTTTTTGAAGTTTAAGTCAATGTTTAAATTAAGATGAGTGGAAATAACTAATTCTTTAAAAACATGTAAGATCTCTACTTTGTAACATTTGACTCCAAGCTAAAAAGTATTTGAAAACTGGACAGATGAGAGAATAAATCAGACATTATTGAAATACAAGATTGAAAATGTAATTCAACCTGTCTCAGTATCTGGTCTTTGAACAATAAAGTATTTTATTTCTGAAAGCACAGTGGTTTCTATATAAGTACATCCTGTACCATCAAAACAACCACATGGCCTGAAGCTGCAGATGGACCTGAGTCAAAGACAGGACAGCCAAGCGTTTGACTGCTATTGATGTGTCCAATTTTCTGTTGAACAGAGAGTGGCGAAGAGTGACGATCATCTGCGGCCTTGGATCAGACCCGCGGGGGTCACAACTTTGTCATCCTTGTACCGACAGCACCGTCACACTCCAAAACGCTCTAGACAACAAATGCTCTTGACACACACTCTCATCAGACCACGGAGTGATTGATGAAATATCCCAGAATCAAGTCCCACAACTGCTGCTAGTTTTATCCTGAGACGGCAAACCACCCGTAGCCTCTTTACAGTCTGATGTAAACTACATGTGCTGGAATCACCAGTTTGGATGCAACTTCAAAGACATTCATCTGTACACCCAGAAAACAAAATTTCTAGGTCCAACTCAGAAAGGGACATCCCTGACTCCCTACTATACTTTTATTTCTCTCTCTTAGCTGTCTTTCCTCATATCTCCCCCAAGTTCACCTTTAAAACGTGATCTGTCTGTGAAGCACACATCTATATGCCAATATGCTCTCTCTCTCTCTATATCTCTCTCTCTCTCCCACCCTCTCTCTCTCTCTCTCTCTCTATATCTCTCTCTCTCTCCC
>NC_079908.1:18686754-18846576 GCF_024868665.1 Triplophysa rosa
GAGAGAGAGAGAGAGAGAGAGAGAGAGAGAGAGAGAGAGCTTCAAAATCTATTTGAAGATTGTATGATAAATTTATCATGCAGTCATGGATAAATGTCTTTTTTTTAGGCTAAGGGTTATGCCGAATCACAGATTATAGAGCACTAGGAATTGTTCTCCCTGTGAACAAAATTATATTCATTGTTTTTTAGCCATCATTCAAAAACCTTACATTACTTTTTTCTGTGGAAGAAAAAAATCAATACTGTACTTATTAATACATTTCTAAACCAAGAATTCTGAATCCAAATGTGAGCTATTTGGTATCTTACAACAGACAATAAACATCATTGTTGACTAAAAAAATTGATATCTGCCCAAGCTTGTTTATAAACTATAAACAAGCTCTTTTTGATAAATGGACCACAAAATTGTTTGAGATGTTTTGTTTTTCAAGTTAAGGGCTAATGTGAGGAGTAAAAATGACTTTTGTGCTACTCCTTATTTCCTCTTTTATGTTGCATGGAAAAAGATTTGATTTGATGATTTGAATAAACAATAAAGTATTTTTTTAAATGACCTATTACATGTTTGTATATTCAAATAATTCCAAATGGAAGTGAATATTTTTCTTACTGTAAATAAAATGTAGAATGCTTTGCAAATTGTAGGATTTATTTTGATTTCTTTGGGTTGCAGTGAGATATATTGTTCTCTCTCAGATTTTTTTATGTTTGACATCAGAATCTCATTTCGTTGCTCAAACATTTGCATAGTCGGGATTTACTGCATTAGACACCTGTTGAAGCGCAATTTCTAAATCCTATAAAGAAATGTACTTCAATGACTGGATTTATTATACAGTATTTTAGCCTTTCAAAAATAAAACATATTAACATGTCTGTTTTTACAGCTACAATATACTGTATGGTCAGCTGATTAACGTTACGAATTAAAATATGCCTGATAAAATGTTAGAAAATGCGGTCAGAAGTCCCACTCATTGGAACATCACAAACTTTTCTGGTCCGTCTTTTCTGATTTTATTCTGGATCATATTCCATATAATTATTTATTATAATATTTGTTTTTCAATTTAAAATTTTCCACAAGGGTCTGCTTTCCTGAATGTCATTTTCTATTTTAAATATTTGCATTTTTGTTGTATGACGTGTACCATACAACACTGTGCACATATAAAGCCCATCTACCAAACACAACACAGAGATTTATTCATCCACAGATGCTGGACGTTCATTGTTCAGGTGATAAACATTCAATTATTTTTCTACATACCCATTTCCTGTTCTGAAGTTTATGCAAATGTTATATTGTGACTTATGATATTTTATAGTAAATCCAGGATGATTTCACTTAAATATGTATAAAAAATCCACCATATATTTTAAAATGACTTCTTTTTCTCTAGATAATATCGTCAGTATTTATTCTGCAATGAAAAGACAAAGAGAAGATGCATAACCCTAGTGTGAACATCACTACACCTGAGGCATCTACAATCTTTACAAATGGGTCAATGACACTTAGTGATATTTTGAAAATTTTTCTTTGCAGCATCAATGTCCTGTTTGGTGTTCCCACAAACTCCTATGTTATTTGGCTTATCGTCACAGGAACAGAAAGTTCAATTATATCGAGATTTTTCAACCTCAATCTTTCAGTTTGTGAGATCGGTAACTGTCTGAATTCGTTCCTTTTTATTCTGTTATTTTTGTCATCAAGTCTCACACCAGTATCCAATTTTTTTCAAGGACTGGGCATCACCGGTCGTCCTCTGTTTCAGTGTTTGATCTCTGTTGAGCGTTACCTGGCGGTGGTTCATCCTGTAATCTTTCTGAAGTACAAACCTCTCAGATATAGAGTCATGTTCTCCACCGGTGCCTGGATCATTTGTCTTGTTTCTTGTTTTTGCTGCATCTTTATTTTGGTCTCATTTGACTTCTGTTTTTTCACATTGTTCTTTTTGGTTCAGTACCTCGTCTTCCTCTCCATCCAGTTGTTTTGCCTTACGGCTGTTCTCAGAGCTCTGAAGCAGTCAGGACCAGGAGAGAGAGGGAGAGAGAGAGAGGAGGAAAACCACATGAAGAGAAGAGCGTTTCATCTCATTCTAATAACTACTGTAAGCACACTTATCACATACGGCCCATTTACTATTGCAGGAATCATTAGCATTGTGCCAAACACTCATATGGATCTTATGACAGTTTGGGTTTCAGCTTTGATCTGTTATTTGCTGGCTGGTTTTGTTCAGCCTGTTCTTTTTCTGCAGAGAGCTGGAAAACTCTCCTGCCTCTGCTGCTCTGCATAAAATATGCTATTGTTATATTTTAAGAAATTGAATCATATTTGTTATTATATTTTAAGAAAGTAAATGCTTTTTTCTGTGGAAGAAAAATATCAATACTGTACTTATTAATACATTTCTAAACCAAGAATTCTGAATCCAAATGTGAGCTATTTGGTAGCTTACAACAGACAATAAACATCATTGTTGACTAAAAAAATTGATATCTGCCCAAGCTTGTTTATAACCTATAAACAAGTTCTTTTTGATAAATGGACCACAAAATTGTTTGAGATGTTTTGTTTTTCAAGTTAAGGGCTAATGTGAGGAGTAAAAATGACTTTTGTGCTACTCCTTATTTCCTCTTTTATGTTGCATGGAAAAAGATTTGATTTGATGATTTGAGTAAATAATAAAGTATTTTTTTAAATGACCTATTACATATGTTTGTATATTCAAATAATTCCAAATGGAAAAAGTAAATAAAATGTAGAATGCATGTATTTGATGTTTTATTGATGAATTGTAGCTCTGTATTTCTTTGCTGTTTAACTCAAAAGTTGCCAAGCTGCGTATGACATCAAAGTACCGCGAGATCAAGCAGAATTAGCTCTATTTACGCCAAGCGGTCTTTGTATGTGTGGCTGCTGCGCTTCGTCAAATTCTCTTTGGAGATACAGTGAGTTTTATTAATTCTGCACCAGTTTAAATACTGTATGTTACAGTCAGATACTGTGAAATCAAAGATCTGAAGGCCTAAATACTGTAAATAAATAGCTCCAAAATGTGAGAATTTCTACACGAACCCTCTCCCACACTATTTAAGGGAAATGTGGTGCATTTTAATTCAAATTGGCAATTGAATTATTTGAATATAGTACTGTTTGCATATGCAGCATAATACAGACCAAGACATATGAGACCATGTTTGACTTGTGACGCTAAACAGATGCTTCTTTGGGCAGAGTGCACAGCCATAGAATGTAGATGACTCAGTTGTTGCACAAATCTGATAATCTCTATGTTAAAATTGGATTATGGAGATATTGTATTCATTCAAGATCTGATATGCATAAATTCAACACATTTTAATATCGATAATCCACTTGTAATAAGGTTTGTGCTTTGTCTTTCAATACATTGCTTTATAATCATCACTCTTGACACTGTTTATTTTATTGGACTTGAAATCATTATATAGAACACTTGAAATCAATATTCTCTCAGATTTTTCAAATGTTTGGCCTCAAAATCTCATTTCAGTGCTCAAAAATGTGCATAGGGTTTATTGCATGAGACATATTGAAGCCCAATTTCTGAATCCTATAAAGAACAAAAGATTGGACTTTATATTTAGCCAATAAAACGTTAGATTTTATACCGATATGTCTGTTTTAAAAACCTTAGCATTCATTCATAATCTATGGGTGAGCTGCTTAATTTCAATATTTGAAAGTCAAGACAGTCAATTTAGTCTGGTAAATATCTCATAGGCAGACAGTGAGGTAAGAAGTCCCGACCATCACATGACACACATTTTCCTTCTTTTCTGATTCAAATCATATTACATTTAAAATAGTTTTCAATTTTAATGGTTCGACAGAACTGGAATGTTTTTTTCCTGTTTTAGTGTTTACTCAGAGAACCTCATTTTTCATTTGAAATATTTGCATCTGATGTGTGGCATACAACATCTAGCACCTATATCTTCGCTTCTGTTCTGACGTCTGGCTATAAAACACAGCTCAGGGATTTATGTACATCTATAGCAGCTGGTCATCCATTTTATTTCACTGCGACGGTGTTTCTATTACTAGGTATTGTAAAGGGTAAGTTATTACGTTTTTTAGAAAGACTTTACACATTTACAATTTACATTACACTTCTTCGCTCTAGATAACATCTAGTTTCTGAGCCGTGAAGACAAAGGAAGATGGATAACTCGATAGTGAACTTCACTACACCTCAAGCATCCACAAACTCCACATCTCCTTCATCTGGGCCAACAACACTTGAAGACGGATTAAAAATGTTTATCTGCTGTTTAAATGTCCTGTTTGGTGTTCCCACACACTCCTACGTTATCTGGCTCATCGTCACAGAAACAGGAAGTTCATTTGTTTCCAGATTTTTTATTCTTAATCTTTCAGTGTGTGAGATTGGTAACTGTCTGCATGGTTTGCTTGTTCTTCTGGCATTTTTGTTTTCAAGCCTCACAGCAGCAAGCCATTTTTTCCAAGGACTAGGCATCACCGGTCGTCCTCTGTTTCAGTGTCTGATGTGTGTGGAGCGTTACCTGGCGGTGGTTCATCCTGTTACCTTTCTGAAGTACAAACCTCTCAGATATAGAGTCATGTTCTCCACCGCTGCCTGGATCATTTGTCTTGTGTCCTGTTCGAGCTGCATCTTCATTTTGGTCTCATTTGAATTCGACATTTTTACATGGTTCTTCTCGGTTCAGTTCCTCATCTTCCTCTCTATTCAATTGTTTTGCCTTATGGCTGTTCTCCGAGCTCTGAAGCAGTCAGGACCAGGAGAGAGAGGGAGAGAGAGAGAGGAGGAAAACCACATGAAGAGAAGAGCGTTTTATCTCATTCTCATAACTACTGTGAGCATGATTATTCTTTATGTGCCCTTTGTTATCTTAGGGTTTGTTATTATTTTGACAAAACAGAATATTATTGGATTTTGGTTTTCTGTTGTGGTTTGTTATGTTGTTGCTGGTTTTATACAGCCTGTTGTTTATCTACACAGTGCTGGAAAACTCTTCTGCCTCCGTTCTGCATAAAGCCTGCTACTGTAAAATGAATCTTATTTTGCTCTTTCGTTACAAAATTGTACATTTGTAATTGTTCCTTGTTTGTTTCAATTAAGATGTTTAAAAGGTTTAACATCTCTGTTACTTGTTTATGGTTTCTATATCTGCCAGTGTGTTCAGGTTAACCATTAGGTGCGTGTATATTCAAGTACAGCACCTGTTTTGGAGACCGGTGAGCCCTATCCATCATTACATTTGCATAGGGTGCAGTGGAACTTTGCAGATACTAATCCCCTGGTGACAACAGATGCCTTTTAAATGACCTTTTTATTATTTGGAAAATATTATGATTTTAACATGTTTTCAAATGTAGTGACAATCTGTAACATTTTGACAAAAAATCAAAAGTCTTTTAGAGTTTCGGTTAAGTTGTATGAACCAATCAGACGAAGGCAAGCAAGTACGAGAAGGAAGATAAACAGGCCAGTCAGAGAAGTATGAGGAGAAAATTATTTTACACCACAGCACAGTAATTTAAGAAAAAAAATGCTTATCTGATATGATTAATTTGATAAATGGTATTTGTGATTTACTAATTATGCTTAACACGGAGATTGAAATGTGTGGATTTATGCTCAAAGCAAAATACGTTAGACTTGCCTGGTAGGAAATTCCTCCAAACGTGTTACGTTTTTATGTTGTTTTGTATAACATGGCTGGACTACACTTTTAATCGTGTTTTTTCTTACTAATTGGAGGATTAAACATCGATGTATCAATGTATGGGGTTTTGGAAAACAGCTCTGCTGAATGTAGCCAGGCAGGGACGTTGATGTGGTTTGCAGGGTTGCTAAATTTCCACAAATGGCTAAGATGCATGTATTTCAAGTACGCTATTGACAAACATCGGACAGTTCTTTGAACTGGTTTCAATTTTTTTTGTTTTTTTGGAAATATTACTGCCGTTTACTGAAATTATTCGTAAATAATTTGGGCTCTAGCTCATTTTTCCCAGTTGGTTGCACTAACTTACAATTTAGTCGCACGTTTTTTTTATACTATTCTTAATGACCATGGTCATCCACAGTTAAAAGTACCCTACTCGTGAACTGCGAGCCCAATAAATCCAAAATTAATGCAAAGAAACATTGTATTGTTATTTTTTTCAATTGTTATTATTTAGTTTTATAACTTCTTTCAAGTTATATAACCTGTCACTCTTCACAATCCTCCTTTATTGCCTCTTTGCAAAAAACTGTAATTTTACACTTGCCTTCATTTGCCAGACCTTATTTTTAAATAACAGTCTTTATCTTTACCACATACAATTTTATTTAATTAGCTAGCTCAAAACTCAAAAGCAACTCAGAACTAAATTATTATATATGTACACATTGTCATAAATAAACTTTAAATTCTAAAGCTTACTAATCTTATACTTGTTAAATGGTCTAAGCACGCTTGTGTTCTGACCATAGACTGTATAAAACAGGTTAGGATGTGTTTTGAGTGACAGTTTTGATGGGTTCAGACAGTGAGTCGCGTGAGTTCAGCGTTTGACATATGAGTTGTTTCAACAAAACGAATCGGTTCAAATGAGTCATTAGGTGACGAATCGGACATTAGCGGACATATTCACAGCTGTTAGGAGATCGCAAAAGAAGCTAACATGGAAATCACTTCACTAGATAGGATTTTTCCTTGATGTCAGCTGCATGTGCACACTTGTCAGGGAAGAAAAGGCGACATGTTTTTGATCACATTCACACCCAGCTGTAATTCAGGTAAAAAATATTCTCAGAATGTGCCACGTGAGACATGGATTCTGTCTTCCGACCTTGCTTTTGATTAACATGTTGAGAGAGACAATTCAGAAACTGACGTGTTCGACTTCATTAAGCGCCCCTCTGAAATTTTACATCGCAGGTTATAAAAAATGATCGCATTTGCGACCATATTGGTCGCAGTCTAGAGCCCTGCATTTTGCACAAGGCAGCATGTCAGATATGAATTCCGCATCCTCTTTGCCATGGCAACCATTTCTTTATGTGAGAGATCCCTAACGTTTTTACACACTCATGAACTTGACTGTTGTACATGTAACATGAGCTTGGATGTGTTTTTTTCAGTGACTACAATATTTTGTGCAGAAGAAAAACTTACCTTAACCTACTTGAATAGATCACCGTCTCTTGTATTTTTTTACTTTATTTGCATATGTGTTGTTTGCATAGCACTGCTGTCCTTCTGAAACCTCATATCTCCATACTTCATGATTTAAATTTTTTGCCATAAATCATTATCATTAGTCACCATTTATGTTTGTTGCTGGGTTTTGGGTTTTTACATTTCCTGAAAAACAGCGAACTTGGACATCCAAGGTTTCAGATGTACAGCGATAATATGCCGCATTACAGAACGGTACATACATATGAGAGAATGTTTGTGTACAAGAGACAAATACATCACAGAGACTCATCTACATGCAGAGAGACTGGTCCAGATTCACGATTCAGGTAACAAACTATTTTTCTTTCATTTGTTTGTTCTCCTTGTATTATTATGTGAAAATATCTATTGCCATCATCAATCATACTGTAAAAGCTATGTGTAGGAAAATTTGCTGTTTAGAAAACGTAAACTCTATTTCATACATGCAAAGCAACCTGAACTTATTTTATTAAAACGATTATTCTATTTCTCAGTCTGATGTTAAAAAAGTTTATCACTTGTATACGGTACTTACATTTTAGGTATGATTTTTTATTTTTAAAAAAGGAACTCTTATTTTCATTTAAATTAGGTGTATAATTCTATTTTTTCGAAAATTCTCAGATTTGTTTTGATTTCTTACATTTACTCTTTCAATAGATCACAGTTAAAGAAGATATAAAGGACATGAATAACTCCACTGTGACCCTCAGCATAAATGAGGCGTCTATGAACGTTACGACTCCTTTTATTGGGCTCACGAGCATTACAGAAATGTGTGTGCACACCATCAATATCTTGTTTGCTTTTCCAACACACTCCTATGTTATATGGCTTATCATCACAGGATCAGAAAGTGGAATTGCATCAGAGTTTATCAACCTCAATCTCTCTGTTTGTGAGATTTTGATCTGTCTGTATTGTTTCTTTGAAATGCTGGCGTTTTGGTTTTTAAGTCTCCGGCCAGTTGCCGTCTATTTCCAAGGGCTGCTAAGCACCGGTCGTCCTCTGTTTCAGTGTCTGATGTGTGTGGAGCGTTACCTGGCGGTGGTTCATCCTGTAACCTTTCTGAAGTACAAACCTCTCAGATATAAAGTGATCTGCTGCACAGGAGAGAGAGGGAGAGAGAGAGAGGAGGAAAACCACATGAAGAGAAGAGCGTTTTATCTCATTCTCATAACTACTGTGAGCATGATTATTCTTTATGTGCCCTTTGTTATCTTAGGGTTTGTTATTATTTTGACAAAACAGAATATTATTGGATTTTGGTTTTCTGTTGTGGTTTGTTATGTTGTTGCTGGTTTTATACAGCCTGTTGTTTATCTACACAGTGCTGGAAAACTCTTCTGCCTCCGTTCTGCATAAAGCCTGCTACTGTAAAATGAATCTTATTTTGCTCTTTCGTTACAAAATTGTACATTTGTAATTGTTCCTTGTTTGTTTCAATTAAGATGTTTAAAAGGTTTAACATCTCTGTTACTTGTTTATGGTTTCTATATCTGCCAGTGTGTTCAGGTTAACCATTAGGTGCGTGTATATTCAAGTACAGCACCTGTTTTGGAGACCGGTGAGCCCTATCCATCATTACATTTTCATAGGGTGCAGTGGAACTTTGCAGATACTAATCCCCTGGTGACAACAGATGCCTTTTAAATGACCTTTTTATTATTTGGAAAATATTATGATTTTAACATGTTTTCAAATGTAGTGACAATCTGTAACATTTTGACAAAAAATCAAAAGTCTTTTAGAGTTTCGGTTAAGTTGTATGAACCAATCAGACGAAGGCAAGCAAGTACGAGAAGGAAGATAAACAGGCCAGTCAGAGAAGTATGAGGAGAAAATTATTTTACACCACAGCACAGTAATTTAAGAAAAAAAATGCTTATCTGATATGATTAATTTGATAAATGGTATTTGTGATTTACTAATTATGCTTAACACGGAGATTGAAATGTGTGGATTTATGCTCAAAGCAAAATACGTTAGACTTGCCTGGTAGGAAATTCCTCCAAACGTGTTACGTTTTTATGTTGTTTTGTATAACATGGCTGGACTACACTTTTAATCGTGTTTTTTCTTACTAATTGGAGGATTAAACATCGATGTATCAATGTATGGGGTTTTGGAAAACAGCTCTGCTGAATGTAGCCAGATTGTTATATTTTAAGAAATTGAATCATATTTGTTATTATATTTTAAGAAAGTAAATGCTTTTTTCTGTGGAAGAAAAATATCAATACTGTACTTATTAATACATTTCTAAACCAAGAATTCTGAATCCAAATGTGAGCTATTTGGTAGCTTACAACAGACAATAAACATCATTGTTGACTAAAAAAATTGATATCTGCCCAAGCTTGTTTATAACCTATAAACAAGTTCTTTTTGATAAATGGACCACAAAATTGTTTGAGATGTTTTGTTTTTCAAGTTAAGGGCTAATGTGAGGAGTAAAAATGACTTTTGTGCTACTCCTTATTTCCTCTTTTATGTTGCATGGAAAAAGATTTGATTTGATGATTTGAGTAAACAATAAAGTATTTTTTTAAATGACCTATTACATATGTTTGTATATTCAAATAATTCCAAATGGAAAAAGTAAATAAAATGTAGAATGCATGTATTTGATGTTTTATTGATGAATTGTAGCTCTGTATTTCTTTGCTGTTTAACTCAAAAGTTGCCAAGCTGCGTATGACATCAAAGTACCGCGAGATCAAGCAGAATTAGCTCTATTTACGCCAAGCGGTCTTTGTATGTGTGGCTGCTGCGCTTCGTCAAATTCTCTTTGGAGATACAGTGAGTTTTATTAATTCTGCACCAGTTTAAATACTGTATGTTACAGTCAGATACTGTGAAATCAAAGATCTGAAGTCCTAAATACTGTAAATAAATAGCTCCAAAATGTGAGAATTTCTACACGAACCCTCTCCCACACTATTTAAGGGAAATGTGGTGCATTTTAATTCAAATTGGCAATTGAATTATTTGAATATAGTACTGTTTGCATATGCAGCATAATACAGACCAAGACATATGAGACCATGTTTGACTTGTGACGCTAAACAGATGCTTCTTTGGGCAGAGTGCACAGCCATAGAATGTAGATGACTCAGTTGTTGCACAAATCTGATAATCTCTATGTTAAAATTGGATTATGGAGATATTGTATTCATTCAAGATCTGATATGCATAAATTCAACACATTTTAATATCGATAATCCACTTGTAATAAGGTTTGTGCTTTGTCTTTCAATACATTGCTTTATAATCATCACTCTTGACACTGTTTATTTTATTGGACTTGAAATCATTATATAGAACACTTGAAATCAATATTCTCTCAGATTTTTCAAATGTTTGGCCTCAAAATCTCATTTCAGTGCTCAAAAATGTGCATAGGGTTTATTGCATGAGACATATTGAAGCCCAATTTCTGAATCCTATAAAGAACAAAAGATTGGACTTTATATTTAGCCAATAAAACGTTAGATTTTATACCGATATGTCTGTTTTAAAAACCTTAGCATTCATTCATAATCTATGGGTGAGCTGCTTAATTTCAATATTTGAAAGTCAAGACAGTCAATTTAGTCTGGTAAATATCTCATAGGCAGACAGTGAGGTAAGAAGTCCCGACCATCACATGACACACATTTTCCTTCTTTTCTGATTCAAATCATATTACATTTAAAATAGTTTTCAATTTTAATGGTTCGACAGAACTGGAATGTTTTTTTCCTGTTTTAGTGTTTACTCAGAGAACCTCATTTTTCATTTGAAATATTTGCATCTGATGTGTGGCATACAACATCTAGCACCTATATCTTCGCTTCTGTTCTGACGTCTGGCTATAAAACACAGCTCAGGGATTTATGTACATCTATAGCAGCTGGTCATCCATTTTATTTCACTGCGACGGTGTTTCTATTACTAGGTATTGTAAAGGGTAAGTTATTACGTTTTTTAGAAAGACTTTACACATTTACAATTTACATTACACTTCTTCGCTCTAGATAACATCTAGTTTCTGAGCCGTGAAGACAAAGGAAGATGGATAACTCGATAGTGAACTTCACTACACCTCAAGCATCCACAAACTCCACATCTCCTTCATCTGGGCCAACAACACTTGAAGACGGATTAAAAATGTTTATCTGCTGTTTAAATGTCCTGTTTGGTGTTCCCACACACTCCTACGTTATCTGGCTCATCGTCACAGAAACAGGAAGTTCATTTGTTTCCAGATTTTTTATTCTTAATCTTTCAGTGTGTGAGATTGGTAACTGTCTGCATGGTTTGCTTGTTCTTCTGGCATTTTTGTTTTCAAGCCTCACAGCAGCAAGCCATTTTTTCCAAGGACTAGGCATCACCGGTCGTCCTCTGTTTCAGTGTCTGATGTGTGTGGAGCGTTACCTGGCGGTGGTTCATCCTGTTACCTTTCTGAAGTTCAAACCTCTCAGATATAGAGTCATGTTCTCCACCGCTGCCTGGATCATTTGTCTTGTGTCCTGTTCGAGCTGCATCTTCATTTTGGTCTCATTTGAATTCGACATTTTTACATGGTTCTTCTCGGTTCAGTTCCTCATCTTCCTCTCTATTCAATTGTTTTGCCTTATGGCTGTTCTCCGAGCTCTGAAGCAGTCAGGACCAGGAGAGAGAGGGAGAGAGAGAGAGGAGGAAAACCACATGAAGAGAAGAGCGTTTTATCTCATTCTCATAACTACTGTGAGCATGATTATTCTTTATGTGCCCTTTGTTATCTTAGGGTTTGTTATTATTTTGACAAAACAGAATATTATTGGATTTTGGTTTTCTGTTGTGGTTTGTTATGTTGTTGCTGGTTTTATACAGCCTGTTGTTTATCTACACAGTGCTGGAAAACTCTTCTGCCTCCGTTCTGCATAAAGCCTGCTACTGTAAAATGAATCTTATTTTGCTCTTTCGTTACAAAATTGTACATTTGTAATTGTTCCTTGTTTGTTTCAATTAAGATGTTTAAAAGGTTTAACATCTCTGTTACTTGTTTATGGTTTCCATACCTGCCAGTGTGTTCAGGTTAACCATTAGGTGCGTGTACATTCAAGTACAGCACCTGTTTTGGAGACCGGTGAGCCCTATCCATCATTACATTTACATAGGGTGCAGTGGAACTTTGCAGATACTAATCCCCTGGTGACAACAGATGCCTTTTAAATGACCTTTTTATTATTTGGAAAATATTATGATTTTAACATGTTTTCAAATGTAGTGACAATCTGTAACATTTTGACAAAAAATCAAAAGTCTTTTAGAGTTTCGGTTAAGTTGTATGAACCAATCAGACGAAGGCAAGCAAGTACGAGAAGGAAGAGAAACAGGCCAGTCAGAGAAGTATGAGGAGAAAATTATTTTACACCACAGCACAGTAATTTAAGAAAAAAAATGCTTATCTGATATGATTAATTTGATAAATGGTATTTGTGATTTACTAATTATGCTTAACACGGAGATTGAAATGTGTGGATTTATGCTCAAAGCAAAATACGTTAGACTTGCCTGGTAGGAAATTCCTCCAAACGTGTTACGTTTTTATGTTGTTTTGTATAACATGGCTGGACTACACTTTTAATCGTGTTTTTTCTTACTAATTGGAGGATTAAACATCGATGTAACAATGTATGGGGTTTTGGAAAACAGCTCTGCTGAATGTAGCCAGGCAGGGACGTTGATGTGGTTTGCAGGGCTGCTAAATTTCCACAAATGGCTAAGATGCATGTATTTCAAGTACGCTATTGACAAACATCGGACAGTTCTTTGAACTGGTTTCAATTTTTTTTGTTTTTTTGGAAATATTACTGCCGTTTACTGAAATTATTCGTAAATAATTTGGGCTCTAGCTCATTTTTCCCAGTTGGTTGCACTAACTTACAATTTAGTCGCACGTTTTTTTTATACTATTCTTAATGACCATGGTCATCCACAGTTAAAAGTACCCTACTCGTGAACTGCGAGCCCAATAAATCCAAAATTAATGCAAAGAAACATTGTATTGTTATTTTTTTCAATTGTTATTATTTAGTTTTATAACTTCTTTCAAGTTATATAACCTGTCACTCTTCACAATCCTCCTTTATTGCCTCTTTGCAAAAAACTGTAATTTTACACTTGCCTTCATTTGCCAGACCTTATTTTTAAATAACAGTCTTTATCTTTACCACATACAATTTTATTTAATTAGCTAGCTCAAAACTCAAAAGCAACTCAGAACTAAATTATTATATATGTACACATTGTCATAAATAAACTTTAAATTCTAAAGCTTACTAATCTTAAACTTGTTAAATGGTCTAAGCACGCTTGTGTTCTGACCATAGACTGTATAAAACAGGTTAGGATGTGTTTTGAGTGACAGTTTTGATGGGTTCAGACAGTGAGTCGCGTGAGTTCAGCGTTTGACATATGAGTTGTTTCAACAAAACGAATCGGTTCAAATGAGTCATTAGGTGACGAATCGGACATTAGCGGACATATTCACAGCTGTTAGGAGATCGCAAAAGAAGCTAACATGGAAATCACTTCACTAGATAGGATTTTTCCTTGATGTCAGCTGCATGTGCACACTTGTCAGGGAAGAAAAGGCGACATGTTTTGATCACATTCACACCCAGCTGTAATTCAGGTAAAAAATATTCTCAGAATGTGCCACGTGAGACATGGATTCTGTCTTCCGACCTTGCTTTTGATTAACATGTTGAGAGAGACAATTCAGAAACTGACGTGTTCGACTTCATTAAGCGCCCCTCTGAAATTTTACATCGCAGGTTATAAAAAATGATCGCATTTGCGACCATATTGGTCGCAGTCTAGAGCCCTGCATTTTGCACAAGGCAGCATGTCAGATATGAATTCCGCATCCTCTTTGCCATGGCAACCATTTCTTTATGTGAGAGATCCCTAACGTTTTTACACACTCATGAACTTGACTGTTGTACATGTAACATGAGCTTGGATGTGTTTTTTTCAGTGACTACAATATTTTGTGCAGAAGAAAAACTTACCTTAACCTACTTGAATAGATCACCGTCTCTTGTATTTTTTTACTTTATTTGCATATGTGTTGTTTGCATAGCACTGCTGTCCTTCTGAAACCTCATATCTCCATACTTCATGATTTAAATTTTTTGCCATAAATCATTATCATTAGTCACCATTTATGTTTGTTGCTGGGTTTTGGGTTTTTACATTTCCTGAAAAACAGCGAACTTGGACATCCAAGGTTTCAGAAGCACAGCGAAAATATGCCGCATTACAGAACGGTACATACATATGAGAGAATGTTTGTGTACAAGAGACAAATACATCACAGAGACTCATCTACATGCAGAGAGACTGGGCCAGATTCACGATTCAGGTAACAAACTATTTTTCTTTCATTTGTTTGTTCTCCTTGTATTATTATGTGAAAATATCTATTGCCATCATCAATCATACTGTAAAAGCTATGTGTAGGAAAATTTGCTGTTTAGAAAACGTAAACTCTATTTCACACATGCAAAGCAACCTGAACTTATTTTATTAAAACGATTATTCTATTTCTCAGTCTGATGTTAAAAAAGTTGATCACTTGTATACGGTACTTACATTTTAGGTATGATTTTTTATTTTTAAAAAAGGAACTCTTATTTTCATTTAAATTAGGTGTATAATTCTATTTTTTCGAAAATTCTCAGATTTGTTTTGATTTCTTACATTTACTCTTTCAATAGATCACAGTTAAAGAAGATATAAAGGACATGAATAACTCCACTGTGACCCTCAGCATAAATGAGGCGTCTATGAACGTTACGACTCCTTTTATTGGGCTCACGAGCATTACAGAAATGTGTGTGCACACCATCAATATCTTGTTTGCTTTTCCAACACACTCCTATGTTATATGGCTTATCATCACAGGATCAGAAAGTGGAATTGCATCAGAGTTTATCAACCTCAATCTCTCTGTTTGTGAGATTTTGATCTGTCTGTATTGTTTCTTTGAAATGCTGGCGTTTTGGTTTTTAAGTCTCCGGCCAGTTGCCGTCTATTTCCAAGGGCTGCTAAGCACCGGCCGTCCTCTGTTTCAGTGTCTGATGTGTGTGGAGCGTTACCTGGCGGTGGTTCATCCTGTAACCTTTCTGAAGTACAAACCTCTCAGATATAAAGTGATCTGCTGCACCGCTGCCTGGATCATTTGTCTTGGATCTTGTTTGTGCAGCATGTGCATTTTGGTCTTATCTACTGTTCATGTTTTTGCATGGTTTCTCTCAGTGCAGCTCATTGTCTTTCTCTCCATTCAGTTGTTGTGTTGTCTGGCTGTTCTCAGAGCTCTGAAGCAGTCAGGACCAGGAGAGAGAGGGAGAGAGAGAGAGGAGGAAAACCACATGAAGAGAAGAGCCTTTTACCTCATTCTGATAACTACTGTGAGCATGCTGATCGGATATATTCCTTCTTCATTTTTAGGATTTGTTTTTTTATTTGAAGATTTTTATACTCTGGAACCAATGTTAACGAGTTTTGTTTGTTTTGTTTTTGCTGGTTTTGTTCATCCCATCCTTTATCTTTACCGGGCGGGATGCTTTCCTTTAGCTTAAAACCTGCAGCTGTGAAGTTAAACTCCATAATCAGATTTCTCTTCATGATTACTTTTGCTGTTTAGGCCTGTTATGTTCATTTTAAATGAATTGTCACTTCCCTGTATTAGACTTTATGATGATGTTAGTAAATGTGTTTCTCTTTCCTTCATTGTACTGTTTGTTTCGGGAGCTCAACGTAACCTTCTGATTCATGAAATTGCCTGCCTGTTTGATTTACACATCAGCTTGATTTTTATTTGTATTTATTTATTTGGTGCGGGCCAGGTTGTGATTAGTTGTAGGTCTACTTGGTCATGCGAGACAGAACATACAGTACACAAAGCTTTTAGACTTGCTTGATTTTGTTTAGTAAAATTCAGTCTCAGTAGTGTTCAGTCTTCACTACCAGGTAATTGTACCAGATCATTTGCTTTGCATTCGTATCCATCAATCCTTTTTACATCACTGGGAATGAATCATATGCTATCCGATTACAGTTTTCCACTTACAGTAGGAGCATTTTGTATTCAAATATTTTAACTATTTGAATATAAGACGTGATGTTTCTAAATACAAATTATTAACCTAAAACATTTGCTGCATACTTTTTTTGTGATGTGCAGTTGTGTACATATCCACGAAGCAGCTTCGAAGTTAATGCATAAATTAGATCTGTAGAGATCTCCAGTCTCCTTTTCGGTGAGAAAATTATTTTGTGTTTATTTCTCAGCGTCATCATTTGTCAAGTTTGTGGATTTGAACGATTTTGACTTGTTTTTTTCCTATGATGCTTACATTGTCTAGTTCTTTCCTTTAGACAATCATCTGATGACCATTTTGTTTTGTAATCGGAGAAGAAGTTATGAACTGTACAGTAAACTCCACAACTCCATTCTTTGACTTTGACTGGATATTTGTATGTACAGCATCAATGTCTTGATTGGTTTTCCGACTCACTCCTACATTATATGGCTCATCAACACAGCAAGTAGAATTGCATTAGAATTCTTCTTCCTAAATGTATCTGTTTGTGAGATTGGAATTTGTCTTTATTTTTTTATATATCTATTTAATTATTTTCGCTTTTTTCAATGTCACAGAATTTTGCGATGTTTTTACAAGGTTTTTGCATCACTGGCCCTTTCGGTGTCTGATGTGTGTGGAACGTTACCTGGCAGTGATCCACCCTGTAACCTTTCTGCCTGGATCATCTGTCTTGTGTCCTGTTTGTGCTGCATGTGCTTTTTGGTCTTATCTACTGTTTATGTTTTTGCATGGTTTCTCTCAGTGCAGTTCCTCGTCTTCATCTCCATCCAGTTGTTCTGTTGTGTGGCTGTTCTCAGAGCTCTGAAGCAGTCAGGACCAGGAGAGAGAGAGAGAGGGAGAGAGGAGGAAAACCACATGAAGAAAAGAGCGTTTTATCTCATTCTAATAACTACTGTGAGCATGCTTATCATATATGTCCCTTATATTGTTTATGGCTTCTTTTCTCACAAAACAATATGTGGCTGCTTTGGTCTTTCAGTTTTGGTTGTTTTGTGTTGGGTGGTTTTGTGCAGCCGGTTATCTATGGAGGACTGGAAAACTCTTTTGTGTCTCTTTATAAATTATTATTATTTATTATTCCAATCCTATATTTTGTAAATTGTTATCAAATATTTCACAATGACTGACTTTTTGTTGATATTATTGAAATAACATGAACATTGTAATGTTAACCAATTGTATTTCATTTAAAAGGGTCCACATTTTTAACTGACTTTTTATTTATTTGATGTATTTAAAATATGTAGTCATGGATAACAACCACTACTTTTAATGTTCTTGATTTTATTCTCACCGCTAAATTAACTTTAAGCATGACACTTGTTTTGGTGAAGCATGTTTAAACTTGTGTTCATATTATGTTATTTACTGTATGTCATTGAATAGATTGTTTGTTGTAAAATGTTCATCGATGTATTTTGTACACGTACTGCAGCTTTGCTTACCAAGATCAACATGTTGTTTATGTCTTACAAACTGGTGTACCTTTAGATTAAATTCACTTTAAATGTGGTGTTAAAAGCCTCAGCGTTGTCTGCCATATTAAATATGCTGAATGTACACACTTTTTTCACAATTTCACAATTTATTTAATAGAAGTGTACAAATCTGCTTTGAAAACGTGTAAAACCTTTGTTTTAGGTGAGTAGTACTTACTTAGCCTACTATTGCTGTTGTGTCCCACTGAAATACTTATTACATTTTCCACACACAAGAGCAATTTTGTGCATTTTTATTCAAAATTGTAACCATTTGAATAGAAGACGATCTGTTATGAACATGTTTTTTTACATTATTTGCATATGTATTGTTTGCATGTGCCACATGCCATAGAGAGCGATACATAGGAGGTCATGTTCATGTACATAGCAAAAACATCACAGAAATTCACTTGTTTGCAGATAGACTGGACCATATTCACTACTCGGGTAACAAACACTTTTTCTTTCATTAGTTATTTGAACTAATTTGTACATTTGATTGCATACGGTTTCAGAGTTCTGAGGTTTATAATATTGTGGCTTTAAATATACAGTATATTTCCAAGGTCTACTTTAATTTTTAAAGGTCTAGATTGTGAAATAGAGAGTTGAGGAAAGTACCACTATTTGTGACCCTGGAATACAAAACCAGTCTTACAGCACGGGAACATTTTTAGTAAAAGACAAAAATACATTGTGTGGGTCAAAATTATCGATTTTTCTTTTATGCCAAAAATCATTAGGATATTAAGTAAAGATCATGTTCCATGAAGATATTTTGTAAATTTCCTTCCTTAAATATATAAAAACTTTATTTTTGTGAGTGGATGGTCTGCCACAGTGCCCCTGATTAACAACTTCAAAGGCGATTTTCTCAATATTTAGATTTTTTTGAGCTCTCAGATTCCTGAGTTTTAAACGGTTGTATCTCGCCCAGATATTGTCCTATTCTAACAACTCATATATCTATAGAAAGTTTATTTATTCAGCTTTCAGATTATGTAAAAATCTCAATTTCGAAAAATTGACCCATAAGGCTGGTTTTGTTGTCCAGGGTCACATTTATGAACTGTTACAAATATTCTAGTGCAACAAACTGACAGTTGAATGATTCACTTAAAACAATTTTAAACCAGTTCTTGTCGATGAATTTATTTGTCTTATAATGTTTTATTTGTCAAGATACAAACTTATCAGTAAAATTATCCAGTATCCTTATCTTGTTACTTTGTCGTTTTAGAAGCTTAGAAGGTTCAGTCTTATTTGATGTTTCATGGAAAAAATGTCTCCTTTGGTGTTACATGGAAAAAAAGTCATTAAGTTTTGGATCGATAGCAAAAATTGATAGAACATTCGTTTGTTTAGATGAGTACCTCATTTTATAACCTGATTTTCTGTACATAAACCTTTTGTACATCAAATAATACGTTATTTTATCGATTTATTTATTGATTTTGATTTTTTGCCTTTATATGGGATCTGTGTCCGAATAAAAGTGAACTTTTGATTTTTTCTATTCTAGTCTTACACTCTTTCAATAAAAAGAAAACCAAAGGGACGAGGATATGAATAACTCCACAGTGAACCTCAACATAACTGAAGCATCCACAAACTCTATGGCTCCTTTCTTGTGGTTAATGAGTCCTCCACACGTTTGTTTTTTATGCATGAACGTCTTGCTTGGTCTTCCTGCACACTCTTATGTTATATGGCTCATCATAGGATCAGAAAGTAGAATTACATCAGAGTTTTTCACTCTCACTCTCTCGGTTTGTGAGATTGGAATCTGTCTGAGTTGGTTACTTGACATTCTGTCAATATGGGTTTTAAGCCTCCTGGAACTGGCCTTTTTTTCCAAAGGACTAGCCGTCACCGGCCGTCCTCTGTTTCAGTGTCTGATGTGTGTGGAGCGTTACCTGGCGGTGGTTCATCCTGTTACCTTTCTGAAGTACAAACCTCTCAGATACAGAGTCATGTGTGCTGCTGTCGCCTGGATTATGAGTTTTGGATCCTGTTTGTGCAGCATGTTCATTTGGAATTTATCTGCGCATTATATTTTTATGTGGTTCCTTTCAGTGCAGCTCATTGTCTTCCTCTCCATCCAGTTGTTTTGTTGTGTGGCTGTTCTCAGAGCTCTGAAGCAGTCAGGACCAGGAGAGAGAGGGAGAGAGAGAGAGGAGGAAAACCACATGAAGAGAAGAGCGTTTTATATCATTCTTATAACTACCGTTAGCATGCTGATCGCATATGTTCCATCTATTTTCATAGGATTGTTTATTGTAATGGCAGAACAGTTTGTTCCTGGACTATTTTTAATTGGTTTTGTTTGTTTTGTTCTGGCTGGTTGTTTTCATCCTGTCCTTTACTTTTACCGGGCTGGAAAACTCTGCTGCCTTTCTTCATCCTGATTCCTTCATTTGTGAAGTTAAAACTTTTTCTTTTTGATAACTTTTATTTATTTGCAAATTCTAAATTACTAGATTATTTTAATTTGATGAATACCTCATTTGTAAGTCGCCTTGGATAAAAGCGTCTGCTAAATGACTAAATGTTAATGTAAATGTAATGAATTAATTGTCACTTTCCCTACAGTATATTAGGATTTATGATGTTAAATGTTATGATGTAAGAAGTTACAATATGTTGTTAGTAGGTATATATCTCATTCATAGAATTGCTTTACTGCTTGATTTCCATACACATCAACTTGATTTATTTGTATTTATTTTGTTTAAAAATATGCTTGTAAAATATTTGTTTGTGGATTTATTTCCTGCAATAAATTATTACCTACATCACCTGTTTTTACATTTTGAGGTTTGTTCATTTTTTATAGGCTTCAAATCATTACACAGATAAAATAAGATAAATTAAAGCAATAAGCCCCAAGAAGCAGTGGGTTACAGTGCATTTCATAACATTTTATTTTCAAATATTTTCTTAAGAACATCTTCATTTGTTTCATAAGAATGAAATGACATTGTAAATCAATCTTGAGAAATAAATGTAAGAACTGTCTTAACAAGTTTTCGGGAATACAAAATATTCCTAACTTTTAACTCTTAAATTCGAATTTAAGAAAAAATGAGTGTTTAAACACGTTATATATGAAATATAAAGTGGAATAAAAATATCTCTGCCCGGATTCAAGATGGCGCTCCACCCTGAGCCAAAGAATACAAACAAGAATGACAGGTAGGACAAAAGCACTAAATATTTTAGCTTGCAGAGGTCGATGAGTTTGTTGTCATGTTGCTTTAGTGAAAAACTGTGTTCTTCTGCAGCTGTTTGTCACGATTGGACTAAACTGTTGACATTTTGTGGTTATTGTTGTTGTGGTGGTGGTTTGCAGTTGGACTTTTACGCAGTGCTCGAATTGAATCAAGTCTTATGGGGGGTCCCCACCATAAGACTTTTTTTGGTGGAGGTGGGGGTTAGTCTCGCAATATACAATTTATACAAAATACACAATATATTTGATCATAATATGCGTAACTACTCAACTCAACTCAACTTTATTTATATAGCGCTTTTACAATTTTCATTGTTACAAAGCAGCTGTACATGAGACACATTGACTATAAGCAAAATAATTAAAGTTGTACCTGCAGAAACAAGAAAAGGATGAAAACACAGAAGACAGACATACCCACATACAAAACACTCCACACACACAATATGCACACGTACTAACACACATAGACATAGAGACACACACACACACACACACACACGGATGCGCACGCACACACACACAACACACACACACGTACGTACACAGACAAGTACGCACACAAACACACACACACACACACACACACACACACACACACACACACACGCTCAGTGAGAGCACACATTTAGGATAAAGGAGAGAGAAGCACAGGTCAAATATAACAGATAATAAATTCCTATATGCAATATTAATTAAGTAAAACTTTAAGATTCTAAAGCAGCCCCCCCGGTCAGGCAGATAGTGCAAAAACAGTATGCAAACGGTGGCGAGGAACCCAAAACTCTAATCGAGAAAAAAAACCTCAGGAGAACCCAGGCCCAACCAGGGGATTCCAGTTCCCCTCTGGCAAAAGCTGCTGCCTCTGCACAAGCTCCAGAGAACTTGCACAACAAGGCTAAATAAAATAAATAAACTTAATAATAAAATAAATTATAGTTTAAGATTATCATTAATAATCTAATAGCATTTGAAGTTTTGTGGTGAAGACATGTCAAGAGACCGCGTCCTTCTTTATCCAGCTCTATCATCTCAGCTCTTGTCAGGTCCCCACTTCCCATTCTCCGCTCTACCATCAGGTCAGGCCATGAACTGCATCCTGCTCGCTGTGGTAACCTTGGAACAATGAGACAAGACTGGCTGAGAGTAGAGTACTGTTCTGTACTCTTTGATGCAACAAGTACATCAGTTGTGTTTTTGGTTCCGGTTGATCTAACTAATGCAGCCTAAACCCTCTGAAGATTTATATTATGGAAGAGTAGTGTATGCAAGATTAAAAAGATGCGTCTTTAGTCTAGATTTAAACTGACAGAGTGTGTCTGCCTCCCGGACAGTGCAGGGAAGACTATTCCAAAGTTTAGGCGCTAGAAAAGGATCTACCACCTGCACTTGATTTGGAAATTCTGGGTATTACCAGCTGACAGGACGCCTGAGAGCGTAATGCACGTGAAGGACTGTAATACAAAAGGAGTTCATTCAAGTACTGAGGAGCTAAACCATGTAAGGCTTTATAGGTAATAAGCAAGATTTTAAAGTTAATGCGATGCTTTATAGGTAACCAGTGCAAGGTTGACAGAACCGGGCTAATATGTTCATACTTTTTTGTACGTGTAAGAACTCGAGCTGCGGCGTTTTGGACCAGTTGGAGTTTTTGTAATAAGCCTGCAGGGCAACCACCTGTAACAGTGCATTACAGTAATCTAGTCTTGATGTCATGAATTAACTTCTCTGCATATGACAGTGACAGCATATGACGTTGTTTAGAAATATTCTTAAGATGGAAAAACGCAATTTTACAGGTGTTGGCGACGTGGCTCTCAAATGACAGATTACTATCGAATAGAACGCCAAGATTCCTTGCTGACGACGAGGGTTTTATGGAACATCCGTCAATAGTTAAACAGTATTCTTGGTTGTTACTTATAGCAGTTTTCGGTCCAATAAGTAACACTTCCGTTTTGTCCGAGTTCAGTAATAAAAAGTTGTTACTCATCCAGTTTTTTATATTGACTATGCATTCCATTATTCGATGAAACTGCTGTAACTACGTATATACTATTTATTAAAAACAGGCTTACATAAAAGAACAGGCTTCTTTTAATGTATTTTGGATCAAATCAATGTAGGCTTGGTAAACAGAACTGACTTTTGAACAGTAGTGTATGTCCAACAGAATATTTCTAGCAGCATTATTTACCAATGTAGCATTTACTATTTTCCCTAAAAACAACTGGATGATTGACACTTTGTGATAATAATGTTTGTTCCAAAAGACTTGTTTAAATGCAAGAAACTAGTTTATTAGATATTAAAAATATAAATTGTGACAAGACCGGCTGTCAGCCTGTGTGTTAGTGTTTTTCAACGATTTCTGTGTAGTTTACATAGTTACGTCCAGTAGGTGGCGGCAAGGGACTGTTATGAGTGAGTCTGTCAGTCAGCAGACTATTCAACCATTTCAGTCCAAAAGTGCTTTATTCAGTAACTAACTATGGCTATCAATACGTCAATCATAGCTATTTCAAGAGTGAATCCCTCATTTATATGCGGATGTAATTCCCGAAACTTTGCAGCGTGTATGTGGCCGTTGGTTTTAGCAGCACGAAAAACAAGTTTTATACAATTCTGAATGGATTATACTGTATATAGCACAGAAACCGCACAACGAGCACTCCCTTTATAATTACTAAAAAGCTGTCACTCATCTTCATCGAGATCTCTAGCACCCTAGAACCAGACCTAATAATAATTTAGGCAAGAAATACAAAAGCCCCGACATGGAGTTGATAAATATACACTCAAAAAATTATTTAGGCATAATAAATAAGATTTATGTATTTGATTGCATATAGAATTCCCATCCATTTGGATTACATATTTTTTACCCAAACAGAGTAATAAACTTTATGTGATACTTATTTGTATGTCATATATAAATGAAACGAGTAATAATGAGATTTATGTAATTGTATCAATAAATCTGATTTGATTCAAATTCATAAGAAACAGGATAAGGTATCCTTACATAAAAGCTATTTAATTAAAATGCATCACATTTAAGTAATTTTATAGAGTATTTTAAAATAAATGTACACATTTATATGGGCAGTTGTGGCCTAATGGTTAGAGAGTCGGACTCGTGACCAGAAGGTTGCCGGTTCGATTCCCAGGGCTGGTGGGTAACAACTGAGGTGCCCTTGAGCAAGGCACCTTACCCCTACTTGCTCCCCGGGCGCTGCAGTGATAGCTGCCCACTGCTCCGGGGGTACGTGTGTTCACTACTCTCTGGATGGGTTAAATGCAGAGATCACATTTCGTTGCCTTGTACTTGTACATGTGCAATGACAATAAATTGAATCTAAATCTAAAAATCTAAAAATATTTATTTACTCCTTCCCAATCACAATATTCTACATCAAAATCTAACTACAACACACAAAAAGAACATCCAGACCACATAATTTCACATATGATCAATTTATTAATATTTTAAGAAATTTAACTACTTTATAACAAAACTTAAAGGTTAGCAAAAAGGGGCTAACAAGAAAAAACAAGTTTGAAGAAGGAAATATCAATTTATATAAAATATAAAGCATCGCTACTTTCAGTGCTTGGACTTTTGGTGACAGCTTGGTTTTATCCATTTCCATCAGTTTCTAAAATGCTTCAAACGTGTACTTGAGGTGTTTCTGACTGGTAAGATTAAGGGCATAAATGAGTCCAAAAAGCATCCCACATCCAAGGGTAACACTCAGCAGGTTTTGCAGAACTTATACAAATACCATACCAACATCTGTAGGTTTGTCTCCAGGATCAACACCTTCTGCCCAAATGACCTAGATTCTTATTGTTGTTGTCTGTACTGTAGAATCCCAGATTTAGCCTCTTCACTTTCATAGTCCTGGAGGATAAACAAAGAAGAATGAGTTTTGTCCCAATGCTAGTCACAGTGTTATTCAGACATTTTTAAAGCATGTTGTTTTGCAAACTCTGACATTTTATACATGTAGATTCATTTAAATGTATATTTGTAAAATGATGGAACATTTTTTGAATTCTTCCCAGTGCCATTTTTGGTTTCTGGACTAATTAAAAATGCAAGCACTGAAAATTATGATGCTCCAGTGATATGTTAGAAAACAAAGCTATTAAATTGCTGCAAATTTAAATATACAAATTTTCAGTGTTTTTCACCGTTCTTCCGTTTTATTTATTTGACTCGAAGATTTTTGTATTCGAATTACTCGAGCCGTACTGCACACTATACAAACTTGGGCATAAGCTAGACTGTGATGCCAATGAGAACTTTAAGAATCAATGTAAATTTATCCTTGAGACATTTATAACATAAGGAGTAGGTTGACATACACTTACCACATATTCTTGGAAGAGTGTCTCAGGTATTTGTTGAGGTAGACACAGGCACTTCAGGATCAATCAAGCTTAACAATTTCTGGAAAAAAAAAACATGAAATTAGTCAGCAATTTACAACTTAAGAAAGGCTACATTTTAAAGGGTGTTGTTAATTGTCATAATTTACTCACCCTCATGTCACTCCAAATTCATAATAATTTCTCTCCACTGACACTCCATGCAGATATCACTTTAAACCTTAAAAGTTGAGGAGATTGTAAAGCTATTTTATATTAATTAAGCAGATTAGTCAATATTTTTCTACAAAAATCCCAAGTTTTGAGATGAACAAACCACGCTCTTATGTAGTACAAAGTTTTTTTTCCATATTGTGTAAGTCATTGTGGTCCCAAAACTGTTACTATCATACTTCAGAATTACGTTACTTCTTGACCCACCCATTAATACTGGTCAATGAGAAAAAGGTTTAGTTTATGAGCACCACGTAAACGATAGCTACCTAGTGGCCTAGACAAAACTTTCAAAGTCAATACATTGAAATTAGTGTAATACATTATAGACATCACTAATAACACATTTACATATGCTAAAAACAGACACATTTAATACAATCTAACTTGCCTTCCAATCAGGTCACGATCCACGCCACTCCAATGCAAGATGGCGAAAAGAATGTTACTTTTTTGCGTTGAACTATCATAGCCTTGAAATGTGCAGTACCGCCACCTACCGTCTGGAGTATGGATTGGATTATTTCCGTTTAAATTTTATGAAAAAGAACTCATACAATTTAACTAATTGAATTTGGCTTGTTGTGCAGCTAGTAATATTTAAACCATAAACATACTGTTTATTTGAATAAATCTAATAGTTTTCACAATTAACAGATTTATGATTCTAAGCAATCTGACTACATACATTTTGAAAAAAATGATTATTTAAATAAAATCAAAAGGATACAAATACTTAATTACAAACTCTGCCATGATTCATTTTTTGAGAGTGGAAAGATATATATAGAGAGAAAATTACCCCTCAAAAAAGTAGAAGCTTCCTCTTCCCGACTGCGAGCGAAGGTTTATTATTCTCCATTTTTTATCTGAAGTTAGCTTCACCGGAGCGACGCCAATCAAGCAGTCATGTCAACGATGTCCTGTGCTTAGCGGTCTTTAGACGTGTGGCGGGGCGTTTAAAATTTTAAGAGACACGACAACTAGCCCATAAACAAACTTAATATAAATTATTGTAAATAAATAATTCACAAAATTTACCATATCCATTGCATGAATTTAATCACATTTGTCATTATCAATTTATTCAAATAAAAATATCTGAGGGACCCCCCTAAGTCTATTTTTTAAGTCTTTTGGGGGATCCCTAATGCCTTATGGGGGTCCTGGATCCCCCCAGCCCCCCTTCAATTCGAGCACTGCTTTTACGGTCTTAAAGGGTGGATGTCTCAAACTTCTCTGTGAAAGTTAAGAATTGTGACGTGCAATATTCTTGTTGTTGTTATAATGCGGTATGTTGTTGTGTGTGTGTGTAATTTTAGGCAATTTTAAAATTTCTGTCACAGCACTTAAATGACTGACGATGCACATAATTTGCAAAGAAATACGTCATTGCAATGTTGCATGTAGTTTTGTCGATCCTTACTGTGTGTGAGAGATGAAACTGAAGTCATAAGAATCATAAGTTATCCAGAGTCAGCTGTTTTTTTATTCAAATGGTTTCAACGATTTGAATAGAAGACCTGGATCTCCATTTTCTTACATTTGCCTAATTATTAATTATGTGATGCATTATACATATGATGTCCGCATAACCATGCTACATAAAACAGATGAGCTTTAGAGAGATTTATGTCCGGAGAGACTGGACATTCTCTTTGCAGGTGAGAGATTCTTTTTGTTTGTAACAGATTGTGTTAAGGGTCAAGTTAGGATTTTAGGATGGATTCTTTTTAAAGCTCCAATCTATTTTGCTTAGTCTGTTTCAGTTTACCTTTTAATCACATCCAGAATAAAAGTTGTGTTTACTATAAAGTTTATGTTTAATGTCTGTGTACTGTGCAATTTTAATTTTTTATATTTATAAACACATACACAACACATGCACATACATGTAGGCCTATATACATATTAGGGATGTATTTATTTATATTTACCAATAATTGAAATGATATATATATATACACACATATATATATATATATATATATATATATTATACATTATATAATTATATATAATATATATATATATACAGTATATATAAGTTGGTAACTGAACTGAACTGATTTGATTAAATAATTTCCAGTTACAGTAGTCTAGAACCGCCACTGTTACTAAATAGCAGAAATATCCGATTACAATAGGCAGCATGTAAGAATGATAAAAATTCTCATATGAGCTACCTGTTATATTTTTATGCTGCTGTCTTTTGTCAGTTCTAAGGCTTGTAAGGTTCAGTCTTACTGTACAACACTTTCTTCATGCAACAAAAGAAACAAGTCACAGCTTGGATTTGATCTAAGTTTGAGTAAAGTAATGAGTAATTTTTGGGGTGAGTAATTATTTTATTTATGACCTGTATTAAAAATTATGTATATGAAAGTAATTTCAATTGAAGCTTTGTTGTTATTTGCTTTTATATTGTATTGTTTTTGTTTACTTTGATTTCTTTCATTTAGTCTGGATTACCTGGTACATTAACTTTTTCAATTGATCACGATATGGCATGAACCTCACCACATGAAGCATCCACAAACTCATTACCTTTTTTTTCTGGGCTCATGAGCGTTACAGAAATATGTGTGTGTATAAATGTTTTTCAACCTAAACCTAAATCTCTGTTTGTGAAATTGGTTTGAATTGCTTTTTGGACGTACTCTCAATTTGATTTTCAAGTCTCCAGGAATTGGCATATTTTTCCAAAAAAAATATTTTCAGTGTCTGATGTGTGTGGAGCGTTACCTGGCAGTGGTAAAACCTTTCAGATATCGAGTGATCTGCTGCACCGCTGCCTGGTTCATTACTCTTGACTCCTGTACAGTATGTGCTCGCATGTTTCCTTTGGTCTTTTGTACCATTGATATATTATGTATTTCTTCACTGTTCAGTTCCTCATCTTTCTCTCCATCGAGTTGTTTTGTTGTCTGGCTGTTCTCAGAGCTCTGAAGCAGTCAGGACCAGGAGAGAGAGGGAGAGAGAGAGAGGAGGAGAACCACATGAAGAGAAGAGCGTTTCATCTCATTCACTACTGTGAACGTATTGTTATACTGTATACCTGCCATATTGTATATCAGGTTTCATTGACATTTTCTTACATCTGCATATCCAGTTCTCTGGTTTATTATTATTTTGTGTTATTCTATGGCTGGTTTTATTCACCCGATTCTGTTTTTGCATAGAGTGGGAAAACTGTCCTGCCTCTGTTCTCTGTGAATCTTGCATATGTAATTTGTTACTAAATGAATGTATGACATTAGAATATACGGTAAGTGAATTTTTAGATGAATGTGAAAATGAATGATAACCAGTTTCAGCAGTCAATCCTTTAAACAATTTATTGATGCTTTTGAACTTCCTTTGTTGTACCTTAAACATTTGCATAATCTTTGTTTTTTGCTGTACCGTATCACATGTGACGTGCACGTATCCACGAGACAGCTTTGAAGTTAGGGAATGAAACAGATAAGCTTCACAGAGATTTTTATGGGACATTCTCTTTTCAGGTGAGAAACTGACATTTTCACACATTATTTTAGGGCAATTAAGACGGATTTCTTAAAAAGCTCAGCTTCACCTTGCATCTGTTTTACCACATATGACTATATAATTTTTGAGTCCAGTAAAAAGCATAAATGATTTAAGTACATTTTATTCTCTTCCAACATTGGACCCAGAAGAAAATTGAAAAAATGTTGAAAATATATATATATAAAATAATATAATTATAATCAAATATTCTAATAAAATATTCCAAAAATAATGAAAATATTTGTACAAAATTATTTTTTTAAAGAAAAATTATTATTTTTTACTTAAATTATGTTGGAAGGTGCAGATTATTTATTTTCATTGTGGGCTCTCTATGGATAATAGGCCATGCCAACTACAAGCTCTTTAAGCCTTGCTTTTGCATGGCTCAGGTGCAGTAGTACGCTGCAGATTATTTCAATTGTTTGCATTTCAGACATTTTGTACGGAAACTATTTGAATGCATAATAGTGGTTCAATCCTATAGGTAAAATACAATATTTAAATTCACTGCAGCTTTTTTTCACATTACTCGATTAAACCGTTTTTAAAAATTGCCTAAAATGTAAAGTTTTAATTCTGTTTTTAGTATAATAATTTTGTTAGGTTAAACGACTATGTGCATTACCATGCTAATTACACCAGCGCAAAATGCATCATATCAACTATCAATTTTTGCGTACTTGTGGCCATAGTTATGAACGATTTGTAAACTTTAATTGCAAATGTATTGTTTGCATATAGAACATGCAATATACAGTATTACAATGTGCATGTCCGTATTCTTGTGACAGCTGTGTGACAGAAACAGCACAGAGATTCATTTATATGCAGAGAGACTGGGACAGATTCACTCCTCAGGTGACAAACTCTTTTCATTTCATTTTATTGTACTGTAGTAATATGCAAAAATGTCAGTATAATTGTCAGACACAGTGTATGAATGTAAATAATACAATAAATAGGGCTGGAACCATCAAGTTGTCAAAATACCGAAAATACAAATTGTGCACTAAAAGTATTCTTATTGTATGCCCATACTCCATATGTAAGCCATAGAACAGACAATTTAATTTCTTATGAGTTTTTCTATTATTTCTACTTTTGTGCTGCATGGGAGGAGACCATTTGACTAAACAATGACAGAATATAAATTTTTAGGCATTTTTGTATTTCATGTATCTGTACATGAAATTATTTTAGAAAAGGAAATTTTCTTTTTTGTATCTGTATACAATCAGAGTCTGGATTCTGGAATGTTTTGAACATTTCTTGGATTTGTTTTGATATGTTTGATGCAGTCTGGATTACCTGGTACATCCACACCTCGATCAGATCAGAAGATAAACAGGACATGAATTACTCCACCGTGAACCTCAACATAACTGAATCAGCCGAAGGCTCTTCTGCTTCTTTCATTGATATAATGTACATTATAGAAATGTGTGTGTGCAGCATCAATGTCCTACTTGGTCTTTTTACACACTTCTATGTAATGTGGCTTATTGTAACAGGAAAGGGAATAGCATCAGAGTTTTTTTACCTGAATCTCTCTGTTTGTGAGATTGGAAACTGCGTAAACTGTTTTTCAGACATATTGGCGATTTGGTTTTCTAGTATCAAGGTAATGACATACTTTTTATTAGGATTAGGCATCACCGGTCGTCCTCTGTTTCAGTGTCTGATCTGTGTGGAGCGTTACCTGGCAGTGATTCATCCTGTAATCTTTCTGAAGTACAAACCTGTCAGATATCGAGTGATCTGCTGCACCGCTGCCTGGATCATGATTCTTGGATCCTGTTTGTTCTGCTTGCTTATGTTATCATCACAGAAATTGTATATATATATATCCTTCTTCACAGTGCAGTTCCTCATCTTTCTCTCCATCCAGTTGTTCTGCTGTCTGGCGGTTCTCAGAGCTCTGAAGCAGTCAGGACCAGGAGAGAGAGGGAGAGGGAGAGAGGAGGAAAACCACACGAAGAGACGAGCGTTTCATCTCATTCTCATAACTACTGTAAACATAGTTATTATTTACCTGCCATATTGTATCTCAGGATTCTTTGTCATTTTCTCAGAACAGTATATTCCAGCTGTCTGGTTTATTGGTTTTTTATGTTATATTATGGCTGGTTTCGTACAGCCGATTCTTTTTTTTCGCAGAGCCGGTAAACTGTCTTGCTTCTGTTCTGGGTGAATCTTGCTTTTGTACGTTACTAAACTGACTGGATTATTTTCTTTCAACTGAGAAAACACTATTCGGTAAATCAATCTCAGAATAGTGTATGGGATAGATGAACAACCCAAAACTGAGTTTCTATTGTTAACTCTAGGGTTAAATAACCTTGTACTGGTGCCTGAAGTGTAGTAACTTTAAATATAAATATACATAGTATAATTAAAATGATAAATCCATAAGAATATTATTAGCGTATAACTAAGGTGATCGTTCGTCCAGTTTTTAGGTAGTCACTAGACTATTAGTTTCTGGTTAGCACATGCCTCAAATACACATTACTGGATGTTGAAGTTAGTAATAATACTGGTATTAGTACACAATTCTAATTTTTATTTGTAAATTTCATTCCTTTTGCGTAAATATTATGTGCTATTATTATATGCTATTTCACTGGAATTTGTTTGTGGTTAGTTGTTCAAATAAAAGACTTCATGATAAACCTGGTGTAGCCTTTTTCCATTTTGACTCTGGTCACAGTTCTGTTTATAAGCCTACTTCCCTCCTCCCAGATTTTATTTTACTATGTTATAGCACAGTTTTTCCAGTATAGAGAAGTGTCTGGAAATAAACACCTGTGAATGACCTCAGGTTGCCAGACATCATATAAAGTGGTTGTATGGATGACTTATTTGTCACTAGCAGAGCGAGTTCTGTCTGCATTTGACTGTGTGGTGACATGAGCAAGGATGAGGTTTAAAGCCAAAAATCATAGAGCCTACAGATCAGGATGGGAGAAGATAACCAGTAATTGCTGCTTGAGATTTTACCAGTTAAGGGACCCTATAAAGCAGTGGTTCTCAAACTGTTTTATTCTAAGCCCCCCCCTATGAGGATCGCATTGCTTTGTGCCCCCCCAAATAAAGACTTATGATGTTAAACTTAGAATTTCAATTTAACCAAAGACATATTCAATTATACAATGCTGTAACATTAATTATTTTGGGTGGTGGCATTATTTTTGTTTGATTGCACAAAAATTGTGAGAAATTTCAATATTTCATAAAATGCCACAAAAACTGTGGCCCCCTTGCACCCATTTTGGGGCCCCCGGTTTGAGAACCACTGCTATACAGGGTCTCAGTATCATTATTACGGAACACATTGTATGCATTGTCTGGAAATGGGGCAGTACTGCTGCATTAGAAATTGCACTGATGATGTATGCTGTAAGCGCTGTGTAAAGTCACTTTTCAATTTATTCTGTTATTAGTTTTCAATTATTCTGACAAATAATATTGCTATTTATGCTATTAATAAACAAGTAATATCCACAAAATACGGCACAACATGGAAGAAAATAAAAAGAGATAAATTAACTAAACTATACCAAAAAATAAACAAGGACCCATAACCCAGTCAGGGGGTCATAATGGAAATATGAGTCATACTTTTTCAAGGCATTTACATGGTGCTTTTATCCAAAACCATTACATGGATGAACGGTGCAGAATAATGGCAGTGGGCAGGAAGCACTTTTCCATGTGGCGTGCCAGGGCGACTCCTAGAATTCTGTTTTTTAATAATCAACATGTTTTATAAGTAATGTTAATATAAAGTCCCCATAATGATAGGACATTTTTGTTGTCCTAGTGAAATGCTGGAAGAAAACATAAATAACTTGTATTATCCTGAAAATGATTTTTTTTACTATTCAAATCTTTTAAACGATTTGACTAGAAGACCATCTCCTTTTCTACTTTATTTGCGTATGTTTTTATGTTGTTTGCATATGTTTCATGTGGCATGTCACATATGAAGTTATGCACATACTGTATGTTCTTATGACAACTTTTCGCCGAATCTACAAAAACAGCACAGAGACCTATTACATCAGGAGAGACTGGAAATTCAATCTTCAGGTGATGAGTCCTTTATGGATTCTCTTTGTTGTCATCAGATAGCATGCAAAATCTCTGTGTGTTTGTCAGGTGCAGTCGTAAAAGATAGATTGTTATTTGTTGAATGAAATGGTGTGTATTATATAGTATTCATTTTAATCTATTCAAACGAGATATAATAGAAAATAAGATGTTGCTTGTAAATGTGATGTTAAAAAAGTAAACACTACTTTGTATTAGTAATTTCCCTATATGGAGGGCCTGAAATGCGTTCTTGCCGTTTTTCCCAATGCATTCTAAATTTCCTTGTATGTTTAATTTTTTCTCTTCCTATAGATCACGTTGGAGTTAGTTGTTGTTGTTGTTTTATCTGAGAAGATAAGGAGGACATGAATAACTCCACAGTGAACCTCACCTTAAGTGAATCATCCACAAACTCTACGATTCTTTTCGTTGGGCAGATAAGCTTCATGGAAGTGTCCTTGTTAAGCATCAATCTTCTGTTTGGTCTTCCTTTACACTCCTATGTTATATGGCTGATCGTTACAGAAGCTGGAATTTCATCAGACTTCTTCAGCCTCAATCTCTCTGTATGTGAGATCGGTGTCTGCCTAGATAGTTTGTTCACTATATTGTCGCTTTGGTTTTCAAGTCTGGAGATATTGGCGTTACTTTTATCAGGACTAGGCATCACTGGCCGTCCTCTGTTTCAGTGTATGATCTGTTTTGAGCGTTACCTGGCAGTGGTTCATCCCGTAACCTTTCTGAAGTTCAGACCTCTGAGATATAGAGCCATCTTCTCCACTGCTGGCTGGATCATTAGTCTTGGCTTCTGTTTTAGCTGCATATTTCTTTTGGTATCATATAAGATGTATGTTTATGCATGGTTCTTCTCTGTACCCTTGGTCATCTTCCTCTCCATTAAGTTGTTTTGTTGTGTGGCTGTTCTTAGAGCTTTGAAGCAGCCAGGACCGGGTGAGAGAGGGAGAGAGAGAGAGGATGAGAACCTAAGAAAGAAAAGAGTGTTTCATCATATTCTAATAATTACAGTGACCATGATTATCATATATATTCCTTTTACTCTCACAGGGTTTATTTTCATTTTCACAAATCATTATGTTCCGGCTCTTTGGCTTGTTGGTATGATTTCTTACACCCTGGCTGCTTTCGTTCAGCCTGTGCTTTATCTGCTTCGGTATGGGAAAATCCCCTGCTTTCCTAAACCATAAAACCTTGTAATAAAAGTTAAAATAAATAAGGTAATTTCCTAGCAGAGATCAGGGGTAATAATGACGTTTTTTCAACAATATTAGTGACATTTTGCACCTGTCTGTAATGTACCACATAATAATCAATTTAGTTAAATTACACTACTCAAATATTCATATGTTCACAATTCAAAGTGATGTAGTTTTTTCATAAATCTTGTTCCATATTTGCTTATACACCACTTTTCAAGATGTAAATACAGGTCCAGAAGCACTTCCGGTTTAAGTTTTAATTTATTTAATATTAATATATATTTTTTAAATCTTACATATAAATTGTGAAGATATTTGTTTAACATTTTGATTCGGTTATAGCCTAAATTCTCTGTTGGTTGTATTTTGTGCAGTGTTAAAAAACTTTTAAAAGTTTTTAAAGTTTTTCTTGCAGCGTTGTTTACGTCTTCAGAAGGGGTCTATATTTACAATATAAAACTTACAACATATAAATATTTTATTGCCACTAGCTTGATAACACGGGGCAGAATGGGTTAATGGAATATCGTCGCAGTTGGGTAGAAATGGACAATTAAAAAGGCTGTATTTTGTTATTAAACACTGTGATGTCAAATGTGTTATTGTTGTTTTACATATATGGTCAGAAACCTGCATGTGTCATTACATTATTTACATTTCACCAAAACCAAGCTTGTGGCTAATTTGTATGAATTCGTAAGATTATTCGGAAAAAAAGCATTACTGAAGTCCCTCCCCTAACCCCACCCCTAAACCTAACATCACTGTTGCGACTGCAGATCGTACTAAAACATACAAATATTATACGAATTAGCCACTTTGAAAAAATAGACTTGCCATGAGGTTGGTGCATCGCATTACATTTTCTTTAACTTATGTGGGTGCTCAGCTTTTTCTGCAAAACCCACAGACAGATATGAGGGGTAACAAATAAAATAAAAATGATAAAAAAATATAAAAAAATAAAATGATAAAAAAGTATGAGATTTTCACACAACAACAATACTGACATAGCAGTAAGAGCATGTCTTTATGACAGCTTTTGATTTTCTCCCCATTTCCACTCTCCATGTCATTTCTTTTGTTTACTATTTCTTTTTTCCTATCAAAAATCTCAAAAAACTAAATTATACAAACAAAATCTTTCAAAAATAAAATAACCCTGAGCTGTGGATCATGATGCTCGATGAAATTTCTAAAGTGTAATTTGGTCTTTTTTAACCTTATAATATTGACTTCAAATATTTGTCATGAACGTGGGTGGTGAGGACACGGAGACAATGACAGAGGACCCAAGTGCAGACAGCGGGTAAGGGGTTAACAAGACATTTAATAACATATAAATACAAAACAAAGACCCACATGGGGGTAACAAAACAAAACACAAGGGTATAAAACATGACACCAAGGACTAACTACACCTAACCAGACTAAGACAACACTTGAATTAAATACAAAATAACTAAACTACACTGACAAGACAGGAACTCACCACATATGACACACACACACACACGACAGTACAATGAACCAGCACGAGACAGAAGACACAAGGGCATTATAAAGGGGATAAATCAAGAGGGGACAGGTGCAGGACATGAACAAATTAACAAACAATAACGAGGAGACGAAAGGGCGGGAAAAAAGACGCCACACCGGAGAGTGGAAGACCAACAGGGACAAAACGTCACTCTCCACATAAAACAAGAGGTTCTATCATGGTTCTGCCACTAGGCCAAGAAAAGCAAGACAAGGTGGGCAGAACCATGACAATATTTGCATAGCTGGTGTTCTTTGTTTAAATTATAAAGCAAACACTCAATCTGTCCTTGTGACAGCTGGGATGTCAAGCTATAAAATGACACAGGAATGCATGTAAATCAAAAAAGACTGAGCATTCACTCCACAGGTGACAAACTATTTTCTCTTTGATTCATTTTCCTTTCGGATGAATAATATTTCGTCATTGATGGGCTATGGACATGTTAGTCGAGGCTAATTACAAGACATTATTTAAATGACCAAAGCTATTATATTTTGTAATATCTCTTTTTTGTTTTGTTTTTAATTGGTAATTTGAAAAAATGCACATTGAGGTTGTATTAAAAGTGGGATTGTAATCATTTTGCCCTTTTATTTATTACAGCAGCCCTGCTATTTGTAAAGTTTTTGATATGTACGTTTTTAAACATTTTTTTTCCCATAGATTTTTCATCATTCATTTATATGATTTGGGAGCTTCCGGCCTGACAAGAGGAAATGAATGACTCTGTAGTGAATTCCACCACACTTCATCCATCAGCCGCATTTTGGATTATTGAGATACCAGAAATGTGTATGTTGTGCTTTAGTTTTGTGTTTGGTCTTCCCATTCACGCTTATGTTTTGTATCTGATTGGGGAAAATGGAATCGCATCTGAGTTTTTAAGTTTCAATCTGTCTATCTGTGAGATCTTTTTCTCTTTGAATTCTTTATTGCTTCTGTTGGCCAAATGGTTTCTGAGTTTATTACCGTTGCCCATGTTTCTGTTAGGATTAGGCATCACCGGTCGTCCTCTGTTTCAGTGTCTGATGTGTGTGGAGCGTTACCTGGCGGTGGTTCATCCTGTAATCTTTCTGAAGTACAAACCTCTCAGATACAGACTCATGTGTGCTGCTGTTACCTGGATCATTTGTCTTGTGTCCTGTATGAGCTGTTTGCTTCTTTTGATCTCCTTAAACTTTTTGAGTTACACATGGTACTACAGTGTGCAGTTTCTCCTCTATCTCTCCATCAAGTTGTTTTGCCTTTCGGCTGTTCTCAGAGCTCTGAAGCAGTCTGGACCAGGAGAGAGAGGGAGAGAGAGAGAGAGAGAGAGAGAGAGGAGGAGAACCACATGAAGAGAAGAGCGTTTTATATCATTCTAGTAACTACTGTTAGCATGTTTGTCACATATGTCCCATTTACCACTACTGGATTACTTACCATTGTGACCAAAAAATCAGTCCAGGGTCTCTGGACGTTTGGTTTCATCTGTTTTATGCTGGCTGGTTTTGTTCAGCCTATTCTTTATCTGCATCGAACAAAGAAAATCTGACAATCCGAACCCGTGACATATTGATTCATTAACCACATTTCTTAGAGCTTGTGAAAAAGATGGCTTTGTGTTTGGCATCATACATCATATTCTGTTAAAAAGTGTAATTTAGATTTATGTGTTGTACTATAACTTATTGTATTTAAGTCCTATAAATACAAATATTAACACTCATGTTGAAGCACAAATTATTTTTGCATACAGCCTCATTTCTGAATTCCCTGAATTCTGTGTTTATATGTGTGTTTTAAATTGCATGAAGGAATACAATGAATCCAAAGTTGTTTCAAATAAATGAGTTATCTTAATATCATTTACAATAAATGACTGTTTATGATGGTCTTTATGCATCCTTTAGTGATTTTAGGCTTTGCTGTGTTGATACTGTACTGTATAAGCAAACAAATAGGAGTACCTGCCAGACTTTAAATCATAATATTTTTTAACAGCATGATTTTCACAAGATTTTAGAAATTGTCATATAAAGCGCACACATCACACAGCTGTGAAATCTCTCCAGAAACACTTGAACATCATTCTTCAGGTGATAAACATTTTCCATTTCATCCATGTACATTAATTACATTTATTAAGGCTGGGTAAAAAATATCGATTCTTCGATGTTAATCGATCTTCAATTTAAAGAAACAATATTGATTCGGGAAATCTTAATGCACGTGCCTCAGAGAATATTATCTGTATTTCGCCTCTCGTCCAGAGGCTGGCGCTATTATTCCAGTAAAATCTTGAAAACTTAAACCCGTTTCAAGTTGTTCATGACTTCACTGTAGCACATTTACAATGTTTTTATTTTTTACAGTAATGTTTGGTTACTCAAAGTAAAAGTAATTCAAAACAATTGCGTGGGTTCAACTATTAACATTAATTTAGCTGAGTAGGAGGGTTTCAGTTACCAGCATATGTATATTTAAATATGGATTCCATGTCTGCAAAACTAATATTTTAAAAGAAATACTGATAACTAATCGATATTGAATCGAATCGGAATCAAAATTGAATCGAATTGAAACCAAATAAAGAAGATTTGAATCGAATCGCCAAAATGAGCTCAAAACTCAGCCCTAACATTTATGCATTTAGCAACCAGTTTTATACAAAGCAACTTTTTTTATTAGTATCCCCGGGGTCAAACCACTTATGTTGCAAACCCAGTGTTCTACCAGTTGAGTTATACGGGAGCACTTTACATCATTACATCTCTAGACTATGAAATATAACAAATTCACTGTGGTCATCAGGCAGATGGTTATTGGCATGATATACAGTATTAGTTGGATTAAATGGTACTGAGCTCAGTTTGATTCTTCAAATTAAAGTAACATGTTAACCAATATTTTAATTCATGGTTCTGTAGAATTGTTTGTGATCAGATATTCTGATTATTGGAAATGAAATGATTAGAAATATTTTAGGTGCTTTGCATAAAATGCATTTTGCTGTTCAGAATTGGATTAAAGGCTGTAACCAAATCATTTTCACTTGAAAATTTGCATGGCTGGTCATCTGTGTGTCGATTCGAAACATAGAATCATAAACATAAGTTGTTGCAGCTGTGATGTCTTTTGAGAAGAAGTGTTCAGGTGACAAACCTTTTCCACTTGATTTATTGTATTTTTTCTGGATAATATATCACATTGACTATGGTTTTCAGAGAGAAGGTTATTGGCATGTTAGATGGATTAGTTGGATAAAATGGGACGGAGCTCTGAACTTTCTACATTGAATATTATACTTCTGGGTTATATTGTCGACTTGCTGTTAATGTTATCTGTGATTATAAGTGAGATTGTTTTCTGGGTGTAATATATAATATATAATAATATATAAAATGATAATATATAATTTATAGGTAATTGAATAGTTTTGGGGTAGAATTATGTATGGATTATATTGCAGTAGTTCTGCATTATTCTGTGTCGTCTATACCTTAAATGAATTGACCGCTCGGGATTTCATTGATTTCCATGATCTTCATCACTCTAACTGGTTTATTTATGCTTTTCTCTTTCTGTAGATGACAATTGCAACGTTATACATTATACATCTTTGATGTTTTAAGATGAGGAGAGAAGAAATAAGTAACTTTACCATACCTCGTCCATCTTCATTCTCAGCATATGAGTTTTGGCACAAAGGCGTTGTAGAAATTTGTTTGTTGGTTTTCAGCCTGGCATTCCTACGCACGCCTATATATCTTATCGTCACGGGAACAGGAAGTGGTATTGCTTCAGAGTTTTTCATCCTCAATCTCTCTGTCTGTGAGATCCTTTTCTCTGTGAATTCATTGTTCAATGCACTGGCGGAAACATTTCAAAGTCTCATAATATTTACTTGGTTTTTATTGGGAGAAGTTGTCACTGGTCATCCCCTGTTTCAGTGTCTGATGTGTGTGGAGCGTTACCTGGCGGTGGTTCATCCTGTAACCTTTCTGAAGTACAAACCTCTCAGATACAGATTCATGTGCTGCACTGCTGCCTGGATCATTGGTTTTGGATCCGGTTTGTGCTGCATGTTTTTGCTGATGTCGTTTAACTTCCATATTTACGTGTGGTTCTACACGGTTCAGTTCCTCCTCTTCCTCTCTATTAAATTCTGTTGTGTGGCTGTTCTCAGAGCTCTGAAGCAGTCAGGACCAGGAGAGAGAGGGAGAGAGAGAGAGGAGGAAAACCACATGAAGAGCGTTTCATCTCATTCTCATAACTACTTTGAGCATGCTTATCACATATGCCCCATATACCATCACTGAGTTCTTTATAGTGACACTACAGAATGACGAGAGTATTCAGGTTCTTTGGTCAGTTAGTTTTGTTTGTTTTATGATGGCTGGTTTTGTTCAGCCTGTTCTTTATCTGCACCGGGAAGCTCTCCTGCTTTTATTTCTCATAAAAACACTGACATTTTTGTTTATTAGAAAATACTGTGATGTGTTTTTTAGTGAAATTTTATAATTTCAAGTGTTATAGAGATGGTTTCTTTTAGTACTTCCAAAAAACCGTGCATATTTGGTATTCAAACCCTGTCTTTATTTATTATATGGATTTATTGGGAATACATATTTACAGACTTGACCTTTAATTGTCATTAAATAAAACTTACTTTTGTTTGTGATTTTCAAATAACTAAACCCTGTATTTCAACTGAACCACAATAAATAGGCTATTCTGGCTTGTTTATGACTTAAAATTCAACTTCTGGAAAAGTTTTAGCAAAATGTACTGATCACAGTTTTAAAATATTTTGCATATGCTGAATTTCTTGGAAGGATTAAAGAGCATGTTTTACTCAAAGCTTTATGTTTGTTTTATCTGCCAGAATAAGAACAATTTATCTTTGCCACAGGGCCGCCTGTTTCCATGTCAGGTGTTAAAAATCATTTGTTAAATCGAGTACATGGAAAATGTGCCACAATAATGGAAAACAAAAGTAACACCTGTTAACACCTGCTCACATGTTATAGCATCTGTAATGATCACGGAAAACTGCAGACCTAAAAAAAAGCATAAAGAGTTACGTTAATACCAACCATATTTCCCCTGTTGGTTTAAAAGATGTTACCATAGGGACACTAGTTAACAGGAAAATAATGTTTTGAGTCAAATACCCGATTGCACAAATTCTTGTTTTTTTCCTGCAGTGGTTTTGTATGTTGGTTTTCAACATCTAGCTCTTAAACTAGAATAAGTATAAGTATAAATTGTTAGGTGGATGGAAAGCAAAAGGCACAGTGTATTTTTCATCAATATCAGTCGTTATCAATAAAAGTTAAAATTGTATGCAGTTTATTCCGTAACAATGATTATTTGTTCCTTTTTATTCTCATGACATTTTGCTTCATAAATCATCTTTCATAATTAACTTTTAAGCCAAAAGATGATGAAATAGCCATAAAAAATAGTCCGGTTCTTATCGTCGCAGATGATATAGTGTCAACATGCAAATCAACTTTAAATACATAAACTGAATGACCCATACAGATTTATCCACAGTAACCGTACAGCAGATCGTGACCACGCAATGCTGCGTAGAGTGTGACATTCACCCTGGTACAGCAATTTATTTACATAATTACAATTACATTTATTAAGAGAGGTGCATTTACTCTGCTTGTAACGTGTTTTTATTCTTAACAAAATTCACAGCTGAGAAGACAAATCATAGAGAAATGAACGACTCTACAGCAATCTCAACCACACCCGCATCATCCACCAACTTCACGACCAGTTTCGTGTGGCTGCTACGGAGCGATATGGATATTGTTGTATTTGGCATCAATGTCCTGTTTGGTCTTCCGACGCATTCCTATGTTATATGGCTTATTATCAAAGGAACTGGAAGTGGAATTGCATCCGAGTTCTTCAACCTCAATCTCTCTGTCAGTGAAATAACTTATTGTTTGAATTGTGTGTTGTATATGTTTTCGTTTGCGTTTCCAAGTCTTTTTCCATTCTGTCTGTTTTTTGTTGGATTAAGCATCGCTGGTCGTCCTCTGTTTCAGTGTCTGATCTGTGTGGAGCGTTACCTGGCAGTGGTTCATCCTGTAACCTTTCTTAAATACAAACCTCTCAGATATCGAGCCATCTGCTGCACTGTTGTCTGGATCATGAATCTTGCCGCCTGTTTTGTTTGCAGATTTCTTTTATATTCACCATTCTTTTCAAAACTTACATGGTTGGTCTCAGTGCAGTTCATTATCTTTTTGTCCGTTCAGTTATTTTGTTGTCTGGCTGTTCTCAGAGCTCTGAAGCAGTCTGGACCAGGAGAGAGAGGGAGAGAGAGAGAGGAGGAAAACCACATGAAGAGAAGAGCGTTTTATATCATTCTGATAACTACTGTTAACATGGTGATCATGTTTGTACCTTATATTGTCACGGGAATTCTCACTAATTTAAAACAATATGTTTCTGTTAGTTGGTCTGTAAGTTTCTTTTGTTTTACTATGAGTGCATTTGTACATCCTTTTCTTTATCTGCAGCGTAATGGAAAACTTAACCTCTGTTCTTCAAAAAAACTATTCTGATGTTTCACTTCAGTTACAAAAACCTAAGTGCTACTATATTACAATTTATGTACATTAGCTTGTCGACTATACCTCAGTACTTTGAATGAGTTGACTAAATTCATTGATTTCCATGCCGTATATTCACTGTAAAAACTTGGTTCAACTTACAAAAATAACTTGCATGGTTTTCTCAAAATGTTTAGTAATGCCACTTAAAATATTAGTCAACACAATGAGTTTGCAATCAATTCATTGAGGTAAATATTTTTAAGTTGAATTAACTCAACATTTTAAAGCAACCAGATAACATATTTTTGTAAGTTGAAACAACAAAAGCAACAAATATTTTTTTGCAGTGAGGTGTATTTATGCTTCTCTCTTTCCATAGATGACAGGTGCAAAGTTATTTATCTATATATTTATCTATATCTAAGTTCTGACACCTGTGTTTAAACTCTGACATTTTTGTTTAATGGTAATCACTGTGATGTTTTCCAGTAAAATGTTTAAAGGCAAATTTTAAATCTTATAGAGATGGTTTCATAGGACCAAAAAGCCCCAATGGAAGTTAATGTGAAAACAAGTGATGTTTAAAACTTGCACATAGACTCCCATAGACATTATATATATTACATTGTTTTAATTTAGTGAGTAGAATACAGATTTATAGACTTTAATTTGAGATCTCTATTACACATTATACCTCACTCTCCTGCCTCTTTTCCTAGTAAAGCTTGCTATTGTTCCCAATTGTATTATTATATATATGTAACACGACCACAATGCAAATATTCTGTGATGTGATTGAAATTGGACTTGATAAAAAGTTTTAACTAAATGTATGCCGGTGAGACTACACTACTTTTTCCAAGGAATTCATTAAATCGCATAATAATTTATTAAAGAGCATCTTATACTATGTTAAATGTTTGTTTTATCTGTCAGAAATGGGTTCAGTGGTGAGCACATCAGCTGTGGTTTTTCAACAATTTATCTCTTGACATAAAGCCACCTGTTTCCATGTCAGGTGTTAGTTGGGAAATCATTTGTTAAATCATGTACATGGAAAATCTGACCAAAATAAACAGAAAACAAAAGTAACACCTGTAACACCTGCTCGCAGGCCATTATCTGCAACGATCACTGAAAACTGCAGACTTGCAGTGCAAAAAGAATTACGTTAATACCAACCTTATTTTTTCCCTGTTGCTTTAAAAGATGTTATCATAGGGAGTACTGTGCTAGATTGCAGATAACTTAGGGAAGACCGGGGCTAGTTGTCACAAGAGTTGTATCTTAGTAACAATCACGTTTCGAGTCAAATACCCAGTTGCACACTTGTTTTCTCTCTTTTGTATGTTGGTTTAAATTAGAATAAAATTATGAATTGTTAGGTAGATTGACAACAAAAAGCACATTTTCAATAAAAGTTTAAATGGTACACAGTTTATTCCTTAACAATGCTTTTATTATTGTATTATTCTCATGACATTTTTGTTCATGAATTGGGTTGTGCTTCATAATTGTTCGCTTTTTCGAGCTCAGTGGTTAGAGCATGATGTTAGCAACGCCAAGGTCATGGGTTCGATCCCAGGTATTGCACATACTCAGAAACACATGTATGGTATAATGCAATGTATTTGGATTAAATTTGGATAAAAGCGTCTGCCAAATGTAAATGTAATATACATTTTAAATTCAGCCGAAAAACATCAAGTATCCATAAAAATAGTCTGGTTCTCATCTGTCACAGATGACCAGATAGTGTCAACATGCAAATCAACTTTAGATACATAAATTGAACAGAATGACCCGTACAGATTTATTCGGAATAACAGCAGACCGTGACCACGCAATGCTGCTTCAAGTGTGAAATTCACCCTGGTATGGAGAAGAAATTATTTGCCTTTTTTTAATTTCAGGATAATATTTATAAAAAATTGGCTGTTATCTTTTCTGTATTTGAGACTGACAGCAATTTATTTACATAGATATAAATATATCACATTTATTAGCAGAGGTGCATTTACTCTGATTCAAACATGTTTTTATTCTTAACAAAATTGTGTAACATTGATGTGGTAATCTGGTTTAAATTGTCTTAATATGTGGAAATAAATCATATTTAAATTTAACATCTTATTTAATATGTCAAATTAATAATATTTTGATCTAATTGAATATTTTTGGAGAGCATGATTTTATATTTCCCATTTCTATTCTGAATGAAATAAATCCAGTCTGTATTTTGTTGTGTATACAGTATAGGTCACATCAGCAGCAGTTCACATAGCTGAAAAAACAAATCATAGAGAAATGAATGACTCTACAGCAATCTCAACCACACTCGCATCATCCACCAACTTCACGACCAGTTTCTTGTGGCTGCTACGGAGCGATATGGATATTGTTGTATTTGGCATCAACATCCTGTTTGGTCTTCCGACGCACTCCTATGTTATATGGCTTATTATCCAAGGAACTGGAAGTGGAATTGCATCCGAGTTCTTCAACCTCAATCTCTCTGTCAGTGAAATAATTTATTGTTTGAATTGTGTGGTGTATATGTTTTCGTTTGTGTTTCCAAATCTTTTACCATTCTGTCGGTTTTTTGTTGGATTTGGCATCACCGCTCGTCCTCTGTTTCAGTGTCTGATCTGTGTTGAGCGTTACCTGGCGGTGGTTCATCCTGTAACCTTTCTGAAGTACAAACCTCTCAGACACAGAGTGATGTGCAGCATTGTTGTCTGGATCATGAATCTTGCTGCCTGTTTTTTCTTCAGATTTCTTTTAAATTCACCATTCTTTTCACAAGTTGCATGGTTAGTCTCCATGCAGTTTATTATATTCTTTTCCATCCAGTTGTACTGTTGTCTGGCTGTTCTCAGAGCTCTGAAGCAGTCAGGACCAGGCAAGAGAGAGAGAGGGAGAGAGAGAGAGGAGGAAAACCACATGAAGAGAAGAGCATTTCATCTCATTCTGATAACTACTGTTAACATGGTGATCATGTTTGTACCTTATATTGTCACGGGAATTCTCACTAATTTAAAACGAGACGTTTCTGTTAGTTGGTCTGTAAGTTCCTTTTGTTTTATTATGGGTGCATTTGTACATCCTTTTCTTTATCTGCAGCGTAATGGAAAACTCAACATCTGTTTGTTGGTAATGCATGTTTGTAATAACTACTTAAATGGCCTAGTTTAGCTAAGGCCTGGTTTAAACTAATCCATGTGTGCGAAACCACCCCTATGTCATTTGGATTGGAATTTTCTTCTGCCCCTTTTCCTAACAAACAACTTGCTGTCGGTTCTCTGTGTGTCCCAACTAAACCATATATTATGCAACACAACCACAATGTAAATATTCGGTGATGTGATTTGGTTAACTTGGTTAAACGAAAAAACTAAATATAAAAATGTATTACTGAAACATTACTCTATCCAAGGAATTTGTTTGATGGCATATTTATTCATTAAAGAGCATGTTATCTTATTCCATGTGTCTTGTTTGTTTAATCTGCCAGAAGAGGCATAGGTGGTGAGCGCAAAAATTGATTTATGTCATGTTGATTTATGTTATGTTTAACAATTTATGTCTGACACAGGGCCACCTGTTTCTACATCATGTGTTAGTTGAAAAATCATTAGTTAAATCGACTTCCTGGAAAATGTTCCAAAATAAACGCAAGAGAGAGCTAGTTGTCACATAGGGCTGTATCTGGCTTTAAACATTTAGTTCGAAATGGTCTCAATGGTCTCAAAACAATGTGTTTACTAAGAAAACATTTAAATGTTAGTGAACCGACAGCACTACTGCTGAGTGTACTTAGTGTTTTTTTATATTCATGGATTTAGCTTGAAACGTGTAGCTTCTCTATTTTTGGTTGTGGATGTATGATGTATTGTTTGGGTAAATAGATTCACGTCGTTGACCGTAATACTAAGTGCATCTTGAAGCGCCTAGAAAACAACATTGTTCCCTAAAGACGCTAAGTGCGCCGAGTGTGGCAAAGCTGGCTGAGATTTGAGCAGAAGTACGCCTCATGTTCATATACCCCATTACAATCATTTTAATTTTTTTACTTTTTGCTCTTGGGACAACAAGTGCAGTACACTAAGGCACTTTTTTAGTGTCCAGTAGATAACACAGGGAGATTGCAAGCAATTTTTTTTTTAAATATAAATGTCAGGCTGGGGCAGGTTGTCACGCGTAATTTTTTTCATTACAAAGTGTTTTGCCTTAACAATAAAATTTCATTTGAATTCCTCTTACATTTTTGTTGCTGAATTGTTTTGCACTTCATAATTTACTGTTATAATACAGCTTAAAAACATTAAATAGGCTACTCCACATGGTTGGTTCCCATTGTCAAAGATGACCTCATAGTGACAACATGTAAATCAGCTGTAAATACAAAATCTGCGCAGAATGATGCGTACAGAGTTATTCTAATCCTACAGAAGATCCTGAGCTTGCGGTGCTGTGTAGTCTGTGACATTTACTCTGATAGAGAAGTAAAATATTTATATACTTTTATTTAATGATGTTTATAAATAGTGTTATTTGGATAGTGGGTGTCTGCTGTAAAGTTATTTGTCAAAATACAGAAGATTTATTTACATGGATGAAAATAGATGAATTTACATTTATTAACAAAGCTGCATCTGCATAGTTTTATGCTTAATAGAATAATGTCACAATGCTGGTATTCCGGCTCAAATTGTCTTTGTGGACATATGAAACTTGAATTAATAGATTGTTTATTATTTGAGTGCTTTGATTATGTTTACATTAAAAATTTCAATGACGTTTTATTAGGGAACATGTTTTTGAATATCAAACTGTGATATTTTCCATAATATTTTTTACTCACTTCTTAGCTGAGAAGACAAACGAATGAAATGAACATCTCTACAGCAGTCTTCACCACACCTGCAGCATCCTCCAACTTCACAACATATTTATTCTGGCAGATGATGAGCCGTGTGGATATTTCTATATTCGGCATCAATGCCCTGTTTGGTCTTCCTACGCACTCGTATGTTATATGGTTAATAATCAGAGGGACGGGAAGTGGCATAGCATCCGAGTTCTTCAACCTCAATCTCTCTGTTTGTGAAATGTTTTATTCTTTGAATTGTTTGTTATATGTGCTGTCAATAGTTTTTCCGAGTCTTTTGAGAATAACGCTGTTTTTTATTGGACTGGGCATCACCGGCCGTCCTCTGTTTCAGTGTCTGATGTGTGTGGAGCGTTACCTGGCGGTGGTTCATCCTGTAACCTTTCTGAAGTTCAAACCTCTCAGATATAAAGTGATCTGCTGCATTGTTGTCTGGATCATATGTCTTGGCGTGTGTCTGGCCTGTGTATTTGTTTTAAATTCAGCAAACTTTTTTAAATTGACATGGTTAGTCTCACTTAAGTTCTTCGCCTTCCTCTCCATCCAGTTGTTGTGTTGTTTGGCTGTTCTCAGAGCTCTGAAGCAGTCTGGACCAGGAGAGAGAGGGAGAGAGAGAGAGGAGGAAAACCACATGAAGAGACGAGCGTTTTATCTCATTCTGATAACTACTGTGACTACATGTGTCCTGTTTGTGCCTTATATTGTCACAGGAGTTCTGGCTGTTTCGCAAAAAGACATATCAGTTAGTTTTTCTATTAGTTTATTTTGTTTTATTATGGCTGCTTTTGTACATCCTTTTCTTTATCTGTGTCGCAAAGGAAAACTCAACCTCTGTTGTGTAAAAAATCGACTGTTCTGATAGGGTTCAAAAACTGAAATCGGAGTATTTCAAGTCAACTTGAAATAGCATTCATGACCTTTTATTAACTTGTTTGTAGATAAATAATTGTTTATTGAGGTTAGATACTGCGTAAGTCCATTTAGAGCAAAGGGGAAAAACTTTACGCCCCTCCCGTCACATATTTATTTTCAATATGTTTACCATTTGCATGGCACGTGTGTATGACATGTTTGGTGTATGTAACCATGCTCATTTATTTTGGTGACAGCTTTTGAAATCCTACAGAACACTGTGCATGGTTTTATTTTAGTCTCAAACTACTGGACACTGATTCTTCAGGTGACTCTAAAATGTATTTGTTTTCATTTAATAATACAAATATAAATAACCTGTTCTTTAATAACATTACAGAGGTTCTTTTCAGTTATGTAAATTGGGTTATGGACAGAGCTGTTTTAACATATTTCTTTCATTTGAAAGTTTAAGTCATTTGTTTGAATTGAAATTCTTCTGAATGAAGGGTGATAACGTAATGCAAGAGCATTTGGGTTGGTAGTTATTTCCAGAAGCTTGCACACAAATGTTGCATGAATTAGAAGCATTTAGGTCTCCTTGTGTTGATAACATGTAAAACTTTGGTTCGTGTGTGATTCTACTGCCAGTATCTTCCCAACTGTACAAATATATATTTTTTTATATTTTAGAGAGAGGGATGAATTTCTCCAATTGGAACTCCACCTCACTGGAGGTTCAACCTTCCTCCAACCTCACACCCATATTAGATGTTCTCAAGATTATAATAGCAAGCTTTAATCTAATGCTGGGCCTTCCCTTGCACTCGTATATTTTATGGTTCATTGTCACAGGAAAAGGAGGTGGAATCGCTTCAGAGTTTTTCATGTTTAATCTCACTATTTGTGAGACCGTTTTCGGTTTAAATTCGTTGTTCTTTATACTTGGACAAATCTTGCCAAGTTTCCTGACGCTACAGAGGTTTTTATTGGGACTGGCCATCACCGGTCGTCCTCTGTTTCAGTGTCTGATGTGTGTGGAGCGTTACCTGGCGGTGGTTCATCCTGTAACCTTTCTGAAGTACAAACCTCTCAGATATCGAGTCATGTGCTGCACTGTTGTCTGGATCGTTTGTCTTGGCTCATGTTTGCTCTGCATGCTCACCTTAATATTGTCAAAGAAAGATGCTTATACATGGTTCTACATGATGCAGTTCCTCATCTTGCACTGTGTCCAGTTGTTTTGTTGTCTGGCTGTTCTCAGAGCTCTGAAGCAGTCAGGACCGGGAGAGAAAGAGGAAGAAAACCACATGAAGAGAAAAGCGTTTGATCTCATTTTAATAACTACTGTGACCATGGTTGTCATGTTCGTTCCTTATATTGCCACAGGAATTCTCACTATTTTGCAAAAGGAAGTTTCTCTTATCTGGTTAATCAGTTTTTGTTGTTTTGTTCTGTCTGCTTTTGTACATCCTATTCTTTATCTGAGGCGGAATGGAAAACGTGTATGCCTCTGTTCCCCAAAGAACTCGCTGTTCTGATGTCAAAGAAATTATGTAAACTTGTTCAGTTCATAACCTGTATTTCACTTAAACATGATTGCCTTTGATGAAATGTGATTTAGTGATTTGTTTAGGGCTGTCAAACGATTAATCGTGATTGATCACATCCAGAATAAAAGTTTGTGTTTACATAATATATGTCTGTGTACTGTGCATATTAATTTATAAACACACATGTATAAATATTTAGGAAATATTTACATGTTTTCTTTATTTACCAATAAATTAATTGGAAAGAAACGTGACATATTTTATATCTTTCTTAAATATATGCATGTATGTGAATGTGTTTATAAATTCAAAATTATTATGCACAGTACACAGACAAATATTATGTAAACTCAAACTTTTATTCTGGAAGCGATTAATCGTGATTAATTGTTTGACAGCCCTTGTTTTGTTAATAAGGTGGGTCATTATTATTTTGATTGTTGAATTATTATGTGACGTTTAGTGTTTGGCAAAATAACGTTTTAAGTGGCAGATGGTGCATTACAGTGTGTTGAAAGAACTTTTCGAAGAGGTTTGAAACTGATGTGAATCTAGTAGTTATTGTTTAAAGTTTGAATTAACCACAGCTGTTAAAGATGAAATACAAAGTCTTTAAAAGAAACGTCTGCTACATTTTTACTTTGGTGCTGCTTAGTCATTGACATGATTTAAAGAGATGAATGTCCTATAATAAACTTGTATTTTGACAAATGCTGTTGTCGTAATTTGTTTGTGGTTTGCTTTTCCAACACTTGATCAATGACTCCTTGTCACCTTCCATAGTGAGTGATGTCCACTTGTGGAAATCTCATTTCATAAACATGCTTTGTTTGGATAAATAGAACACACTGGGTTTCAGAGTCGTTACATGGTTCTTTACAAATGTTTTTATCTTACAGTACGCAATAGATGTTTGAGATCGGTGTTTATGGGACCTAACAAAAAAAAATGACTTCAAAGGGATCAATTAAGAATCCACTTTGTTTTCTTTACTCCTGATGATGGTGAAAGAGGAATTGGACCTTCCCCTTTTACTGTTGATAAACATTCTGATTTCTGTACATATAACAAACGTTGGAACAAACATCTGCAATGTAAAGATTTGTGTTTATGATGGTGTATTCTGCATTGTTGTTGTTGGATGTGGGGATTTGTGTTGATTTAATGATGATGTATTCCTGACGTTTTGATTGTTGGACTCTTCATTGTTGTTTTTGGTGTGGAGTTGTGTCCTATGTAAATGCAAATATCTTTGACAGTGGTTGTGATTTATGTGTCTGTGGTTGGTGCTTGAGTGTTAGATGATGATTTCTGCTTAACGATATTGAATTAAAAATCATTTAACGTGTTAATTGGTTGTGATGAGATATTAGATTACCATGAAAACTGAAGAAGGCCTGGTATGCCCTCCAGTTGTTAAATAAAATATTAAAAGATTTCAAATTCAGTCTCAACTGAAACTCAACACTTTTCGACAACGTAATCTGTCTTTTCAGGCAAATGTCATGCAACTTAGTTTATTTGCATATCGGCACTTTTGGTTATCACACCAGCTGCTTCCTAATAGTCAAATAGTCAACTTGTAAGTATCTATAACTGTCTGTTGTTATGTATTATTATTATTATTAGAATTCAATAATTCAATTATTAATGTTCACGTACTCATCATTGCTTATTGTATAACTTTGTAGGTTGGACCTCCTTATATCAAAGAAGGAAATCACATATATTAATATATATAGCAAAGGCATTGCTGGGAATGCTACCAAATTACATTATTAGTCTTTTATGTCTGTGTAAAAAAAACTATAACATCAGATCATCAACTGGAATTAAATGAGTAGTTCCTAGGGTACATTCAGAACAGGGAAAATCATCTTTGTCTTACTGTGCTCCATGGCTATGGAATCAATTACAAGTCACTACTCCGCTAGAAACAGTTCCTTCTTTGAATATGTTTAAAATATATATTGCGGTGTGAAATGAACAAAAAAATGTTTGTACGGTCATCTTGGCCAGGACTCCCTGGAAGAAGAGATTTATTTTAATCTCAATGGGACCTTCCTGGAAAAATAAAAGTTAAATAAAAAATAATAATAATAATAATTGCATGGTTCAGAGTCGGTTAATGCTGTTCTGTTGACTTTTGTTAATGTGTGTGTGTGTGTGTGTGTGTGTGTGTGTGTGTGTGTGTGTGTGTGTGTGTGTGTGTGTGTGTGTGTGTGTGTGTGTGTGTGTGTGTGTGATAAAGAGTAACTTTAGTTTGGTTTAGTCTGTAATCTCAGAATGTTGTGGTTGACTATTGTGATCTATTCTTTCATACATCACAGTGAAGAGATGAACATCTCCAGTGAGATCTCCTCCATTAATGAATCCAGTTCTTCTGGTTATTTCTTTTCCAGTGGTATTGGAGTGTAAACTGTTTTAGGTGTAAATATCTTCAGCATTCTGATATGACTTTTCCTGACGTTTTTGTGAGATCATCTTGTTTGTGGAAATAATTGTGGTTTATCTCACCAATTATCTAATTCCCTGGATTCTTGTGGGATTTTTAGATGGGTTGTCTTTAATTGGATATAATTTTTTTGAGTGTCTGATGTGTGTGGAGCGTTACCTGGCGGTGGTTCTTCCTGTAACCTTTCTGAAGTTCAAACCTCTCAGATACAGACTCATGTGTTCTGCTGTAGCCTGGGGAACAACATTTGTTTTTGGTGGATTTAATGTTATAATCTTGTTATTGGACACAGGTATGTTCTTTATTATCTTGATCACAACGTTCCTCATCTTTCTCTCCATTAAATTGTACTGTTGTTCGGCTGTTCTCAGAGCTCTGAAGCAGTCAGGACCGGGAGAGAGAGAGAGGAGGAGAACCACATGAAGAGACGATCATTTTATCTCATTCTAATAACTACTCTGAGCATGCTTCTTATACATTCTCCATATATTATTCTAACTGCTCTTATGGCATCAGTGGGTAATGTCATGTTCGTATTTGTAGGTCAAATTTGTTTTGTTTTGGCTGGTTTGATGCAGCCTGTTCTCTTTCTCTATCGGGTGGGGAAACTGAACTTTATCGAATGTCAATAATTTCAATGATCAAAATCTCAACAATTCAGGCTTCATTTAGCAACTGCAATCTAAAAATAGTATGGTATGCAAATAATCACCAAAATTTTGTTTAAAATGTGTTTAAATCCAGGCACGGATATTATTTGATAAGCATAATCCGATTGTCTTCTAGTTTAGAAAGGCTGGTCATAATATCAGTCAGTTGCTGTATATTGGTATTGAGAAAGCAAAAAAAAAACCACAGGAAGAAGTGATTTGTAGATGTTGTCATTATGAAGGGAATGTTTCCGCTGAAACCGTTCATAGTGGTCCATGATTTATTTCCTTCATCTGTCTTTTACATTTCAAATTTTTTGTACTCTCCACGATTATGATTGGTTGAATGGTAAGGTTGAATTTGATTGGCTAAACAGGATGTCATCTCAAGTGGGAGGGACAGTGCTACCAAGAGAGTCTCAAACAAATCCAGGGCGATTCACACGTGAGTGACGATTTGCACATTCACATTCAATGATAAACTCGTACATTTTAAACTTTCGAAATATTTGTGCACAGTTTGCGAATTGTATTAAGCGTTTGTGAAACATATTTTATGAGAATATAATTTTATTTTACGCACGTGAATTGTTTTTTGTGAATGTACATATATAATTTGTGCACGTGAAATAGGTTGTATGTATGTGAAACTGGCTACGCAAGTGTACATCGTGTTTTATGTGTGAATAATTAATGAGACTAAAATTGCTCCATAGGCAAATGTGTAATTACAGCTTAATTGATTAAAAGGGTGATAGAGATGGTATTGGATCGGTATCAGTATCGACAGATACTCAAGGTTGTGGTATTTGTATCGGACAGGAAAAAGTGGTATCAGCCCAGCCCTAGTTCTTATTTCATCAAAGGATGACAGCTCTCATCTTTGTTGGTCAAATTTGTTTTGCTTTGTCTGGTTTGGTGCAGCCTTCTTTTCTTTCTCTACCCGTTGGGGAACTGCACTTTATCAAATGTCAGTCATTTGATTTGAATTATTTAAAATCTCTAATAAATGTTTCTTCAACCAGCTGCTAAAAACTGTCTAAAGGCATAATTTTTCATTCACATTTGTTGCTTTGACTTGATTGTTTGTTTTTGCTATAAACCTATCTGTTAGTTTTAAATGACCCTGAATGATGTTTGACTTCATAAATTTGTCTTTTTCAGTGTGTTATCATGTAAATTGTTTTGTCCATTTGTGAAGTTGATTTACTTATTGTCTCTTTATATAGATGTGCAACTTTATTGTACTAACACTTTTGGACATCATGCGTTCCATTCTGAAGTGATCATCCCTATGCCCTACTCCCTTCGAAGAGTAAAGCTCTTGATGTGTAAACTCTAGAGGGATAAACGCAATTGTATCTCTTAATGTGTCCATTTAAAGTTCACTTGGCAAAAGGAGCAAATCATTTTCTCTTTATGTGGAGTGGAGTTTTGTGTGGTGTCTCCTTCCCGGAGGGCAAAGTATCCCGTTTGGGCTTTTTTTAAACCAAATTGGATTTTGTTGAAGTCACAAAGATGCAACTCTAATCGAACAGATTCCTGATTCTTTTTTGGACGGACTGAAGAGATGAACATCTGCAGTGAAATCTCCATTTATGAAACCAATTCTTCTCATTCTTTTTTTAAAGAAGTGGAAATTGATTTTGAAATTATCTCAGTTGTATACATATTCTGCATTCTGATGAGTTTTCCTGCCAACTCTTATGTGATATGGCTTATTGTAACAGGAACTGGAAATGGACTTGTTGCCGAATTCTTCGTTCTCAACCTCTCCTTCTGTGAGATGATTCTGTGTGTGCAAAATCTCTTGATCCTTCTCTGTAGTAAATTTCAGATTTCAGGCATAGTTTTGGCGATTTTAGATGGCGTAATCATCATTGCACATCCTTCGTTTGAGTGTCTGATGTGTGTGGAGCGTTACCTGGCGGTGGTTCATCCTGTAACCTTTCTGAAGTTCAAACCTCTCAGATACAGACTCATGTGTGCTGCTGTCGCTTGGGTGGCAGCATGTGCCTCTGCTGGAGTCAGTACTGTAATTTGGTTGTTCTCATTTAGTTTGTATTTAATAGTTTGCTTCGTACCGTTCTTCATCTTCATCTCCATCCAGTTGTACTGTTGTCTGGCTGTTCTCAGAGCTCTGAAGCAGTCAGGACCAGGAGAGAGAGGGAGAGAGAGAGAGGAGGAAAACCACATGAAGAGAAGAGCGTTTCATCTCATTCTTATAACTACTGTGGCCACGGTTATCATATATGCTGGTTACTTCATTGTATTTTTTCTTCCTACAGCAGAAAATTGAGGTGAAATAAGCCTATGTATCGGTCAGTTTTGTTATGTTTTGACTGGTTTGGTGCAGCCTGTTCTCTTTCTCTACCGGGTGGGGAAACTTAGCTTTAGATCTCAGTAATCTGTGTTTTCTGCCTTCCAGCTTGCAATATATGTACATATAGTAAGTTATGAAAGTCTAATAAAAATAATGATAATAATGATGCACTAACTATTTTACTGTAGCATTGCACTTATTTGTAAGGTAGTATTTTTTCCTTCTGTTTAGTATATTTTATTGGGTTGGTGTACTAAAATATGTGTTGCGTGAGCTTGCGTGATGATATTTTTGGACATTTTTATTGTTGATTGATTGATTTCAGAAGTGCTACATTGTGATATTAATTGTATTTTACTATTTTAACCTGCAGCAAACCTTAAAAAGGTGTTTTTTGTGATTAATGTAGTTTTTTTAAATACTGAATGTCTTTGCTTTTAAATATTACTGTGACTGCACATCACAAATAATGCTTGATCATTAACATCTTTTATTTAGAAAGGCCCACAAAACTCTGTGACTAATTTTTGCATAATATCCTATATGCATTTGGTGTAATTGATTGTTCATGTTTGTGGTTTGTTTTTCCAAAACATGATAAATGACTCATTGACCCTTTTTCCATACTGTACACCTGTCTCATCACCAGGTGTGGTGCTGGTAGTAATGACTAGTAGACAGAAATGATTTTGTTTTTAAAAATATCAAATAAATATGTACCTATATCCCTTTGTATAAATATATTACTTTTAACATATTACTCAGACTAAAATCATAGACATTGAGCTATTTGTTCCCCAGGAATGCTACTTGTGCAGTCCATTATATTATTAAAAATTCTCTTTAACCTTTTCTATTTTCATATTATAACCTTACACAGTTCCTTTATTAAGTGTGTGTGTTCAACATGTGTTCCCTTTTTGTTTTAGTTTTTTTCTTTTTGTACAGCTGCTTTGATTGAATTGTAAAAAGCGCAAAGAAATTAGCTCCTCCAGCTACTTCTTTTTTAACGGCACTAAGGCAAAACTTGATGTAATGGCTTTTCTTCAGATTTAGCCATTTCTAGTGGGAAAGTATATTTGATGCTACTACAGACTTCATCAAAATTAATTTATTGTGACAAAAAAAGGATTCACCCCAAAACAAACTGTGATTTCATCTGTTTCGTGCAGATCAAAAAATCTCCCTTTCCACCTGCCTTGCCACATCACTTCCTGCCTAATATGGCTACATACAGGAAATGAAAAGGCAGGTGCAACTCCCCCCTCTACCACAGGGGGAGCACTATAATATGCATCAATGAACATAGATAGCATGTTACATACATAACTACAGCTTCTACACCTGACATTGAAATTTTCTTATTGGGATATGTCATCTGTATTCTGTTGAGTTGTCCCACCAACTCTTATGTGATATGACTTATTGTAACAGGAACTGGAAACGGACTTGCAGCAGAAATCTTTATTCTCAACCTCTGTGCCTCTGAGATCTGTGTCTTGTGTATTGACACTCTTGTGGTCTTTTTCACCTTTCTGAAGTACAAACCTCTCAGATACAGACTCTTGTTCTGCATGGCGTCTGGATATGAACTGTTGTCTTTGGTGGATTTAATGCTATGACTTTTTTATTTGTCTTTGAAGTGCACTTAATTTTCTTAATCATACCATTCATCATCTTCCTTGGCATTAAGTTCTGTTGTGTGGCTGTTCTCAGAGCTCTGAAGCAGTCAGGACCAGGAGAGAGAGGGAGAGAGAGAGAGAGAGAGGAGGAAAACCACATGAAGAGAAAAGCGTTTTATCTCATTCTCATAACTACTCTGAGCATGCTTATTCTATATTTTCCTTCGATTATTTTATCAGTTCTTATTACACCAGAGAATGTAAACATATTCATGTCTGTCAAATTGTTTTTTCTCTATCTGGTTTGGTGCCGCCTGTTTAGTTTCTCTACAGAATGGGAAAACTGAACTCCTTCAAAGAATTTCATTATTTTTATTTTTAGAGAGCACTAGGAACTTCTAGGAACACAATCAACAAAAAACAAATAAGTCCAGACTGTCCAAATAAACCAATTAGTTTGACTTCTATATTGAAAAAGAACCAATAATACAAAAACAGCTGACAGACTGTCATAATTGTAAAAGAATGTGATTCAATACGATAGACATAATGAAAATGCAGAGAAATGTAAGCTTCAGTGCAAGTTCTGCCGGGAAGACTCAATATCATGTCACCTATTACGTATAGACCTATACAATTAACATCTAACAAATCATCATCCAACACTTGTAGTATATAAGATCGCCACTTACTCTCTGTTTGCGTTCGCAGTTGAAGCCTCTGGATTTTACCCCCATCCCCCCCACCACCACCAGGTTGGCCCCCGTCTATTAACACAAAGGGGGTTGGCTGCGCGCCTGCCTTCATCATCATACAGGAAGTGCAGGAATTCTTGACCCTCTGGATGCAAGCTATGGACGGGGCCTACGCCAAAGAACTATATACTTTACCAGTTTCGACATTGTTGCTGACCAATTGTCTAAATAAATGTTCATTGTCACATAATTTTGTCTCCCGAGTCTTTCTGGTAGAACTGTCTTAAGGCATTATTGTTCATTAAACCCATTTATCAGATGAGATCTGTTTTAAGTCATTTGAATAAGTTTTGACTTACATGTGGTTACTGAAACCAGGTGGTAGTTATATTGGGTGTCCTGACCTGGTTTTTCATCTCAGCTGACCGTAAATGTAAATTTATCTTAGTATTGTACTAGAACTGAAAATGGACTTGCAGAAGAGTTCTTCATTCTCAACTTATCTGTCTGTGAGATTTTCTACTGTATAGAATGTGTTATGGTTTCTCATGAATTCGGGTCTGTTCTTTGGCTTTGGAATTGGACTTTCGCGTATGCATTATAATCGAAAAGCGCAACGTCATGTTATTTATACACAGATTGTTTAAAGCCTTTAACAGCCTTACTGTTTCAAAACGTTTAAAAATCACTAAACACTTGTAAACCTATTTACTACATATGCCGACGTTGGCCGACGCAAAGAATTGTGGGTTATCTCCAGCAACGAAGGATACAGCTCATGTATCCTCCGAATTCCTGTCAAAGAAGGTCGCATTTGAAGGGTGCCTCCGGAGAGACCTACCTGATTTTATGAAACGAGACAGCCTCGATGACGTAGCAGCCTTCGAATGAGACCTCTGGAGGACGCAGCCTTACGAAATGAGACACAGCCACTGTCGCTCGCTCATTATGCGTGTGCATCATGTCTAGAACCTGTGTTCTAGTTGTGAAACTAAGTCCGTCTTATTTAAACTACCAAAGGAAGAACTTCTTAGAAAACAATACAACTTATTTTTTAAACAATACCAAAGGAGTATAACCCCAGGGTTTTACTGTGCGCGCGGTATTTCAATGAAGATTGCTTCAATAATCTTGGCGCGTTCACTGCAGGATATGTTAAACGACTATCCTTGAAAGAGGGGGCAATGACCTGTTAGCTCCACCGAATCACAACCTGTAATGCCGAGCTGACACTACGGGACTGTGAGACAACTTGAATTGCTAGGGCGCTTACACTACACAACAAAGTTCCTTCTCATCTATCATCGTCTTGTCATAGCTGCGCGCATACTACACAACACACCGTTGACGAGGTGCACACACCACAAAACATTCGGTGAAGAGGCGGTCCCGACCATCATGTAATTGTTTAATTTCATCTTCTTTCCTCCGTTTATATCATCTGCACTGTGATTGGCTGGATTAGTTCCACGTGGTCGTTCAATCGCGCACACAACGAGATCACTAGGCGATCAAACAGGTTTGAAAATATCGTAGCGTCTGGGATAGCTCGAGACAGGTCCAGATCACGTCGCACACCTGCTTATACTTAACGAGCTTCCGCGACCGAAACGAGCATCGATTTGGTCGCGATCTGAAGGTTTTGTCGCAGACCTTGGAAATCTGTCCGCGACAGCAAAATCCAGCCATAAGTCACGTCGTGTGAGCTTGCCATAAGTGTGACTATTTATTTTTGTCTTAACTTCAAGAAATATTTGTGTACCTTATGTCTTTGTTTAGCTAATGCATATAACACTAACGTTAACATGTACCGTTATTTCTGGGGTATTACAGTTTGTTTATCTAGCTATGAACTCGGCTAATTTAAGTGTTCAATCTATTATCGTCTATCTACTATCGTCTTCGGATGTTTCTTCGTCAGACTCGGGCTCAAACTGGTAAGGTAAAATCCCTGCCATCTCTATCTATACACTGTATATAATATCCAACCACCTGTAAACCGTAATCCAGTAATGATGGTCCATTTGCGACACATGATGAACGCGCTTGACCAATCACAGCAGACTCCCGTAATGATGATAGGCGTTCCGTTTGCGGCACATGCTGAACGCGTTTGACCAATCACAACAGAGTACACCATCTGACCAATCACATGACACTAGGCTAGCTGATAGAAGGGGATTAGACGGATGAATCTCGGAAAGAATCATTTGAGAGTAGAATAACTGCCTATTATTACGTCATAATAGTGTTTTTACACCTTCTATGTACATAAATTTGTTGTTGGACACTCCATAAACCAAAGTAGGACCTTAAAAATCATATGTTACTTACTCTTTAAGTTTTTTTTATCAGAAATGTATAAGATAATATATAAAAGCTGTTATGCTTAATGAACATTAACATTATTTTAATGACATTATTTTAAGGTCCAATGTGTAATTTTTTTATAGGATCTACTGACAGAAATGCAATACAATATACATAACTATGTCTTCAGAGCTGTATAAAGACATAATGAAGCGTTATGTTTGTATTACCTTAGAATGAGTTATTTCTATCTACATACACCGTTGGTCTCCTTGCATGGAATTCGCCATGTTGTTTCTACAGCAGCCCTAAACGGACAAACTGCTCTACAGAGCGCATTTCGTAAATACGTTATCTCCTTTAGCAAAGAAGCAAACACGTGAAGACATCTTTGTTCTGTGTCAGCCACCATAGTGCTTTGAAAGGTGGGTGGAGTGAGCCGTTGGTTGCAATTTGCACCGCTAGATGTTATTTTATTAAATTAAAAGAATGTTTTTGGTTCCAGCTATCAACATCATTAAGGTTCAATTTATGAAAACAAACAAATCTCACAAGTAAATGATTGTAATGCATTACAATATTTAATGTTATAAATCTGCAAATGACTGTGAATTAAGTTTCTTATATCTGAATTGTGATTAGAAAACATTTAAGAGGTGCATTACCCCCACACACTGTGATGCATTGTGAAAAATATGAATTCTATATTTCTCACATGTTCCCTATATCTTTCGTTTTTTAATCAATTGATACTCATTCATAAAGCTCATGCAATATATAACTTATAGTTGTTGCATTACTGATGCTGTAAAGACATTTACAGCATCAAGTTTTTAATGACTGATGTACTGTAAGGGGGTCACTGCAGACATAAATTATCATTTAGTTTTCTTTTTTTTACTCCAGATGGTCTTTTTGCAGTAAACCAATGTGTGTTTTAGTGTTTTGAGTTGGTTTGTAATAATGTGAATATTTAAAGCATGGGGTTTTTCAACTTACAGTGGATTTTTATTTCGGCTTCACTTACACTTTGCTTTTCTATTTTCATCAGCACTGATTGATTTTGTTGTTTAGGAATGATTTACTGATATTGTTTTCCTGTACCAGTCCGCTGTGATAACACTCCTAGACAACATAATCTGTCTTATTATGCAAATAAATGTGGTTTAACATTGCACAGATAAACTAATGAAAGTTGAACCATATGTTCCTCAGCATATCAGTTTGGAAAGCGAGCAGTCCAGCTGTGAGTGATTTGAACTGTCGGCTATTTTTATTTTTAATTCATTTCTTTTTTGATTTAGAATTTAAAGAGGTAAATTTCTTTCTTGGCTAAAGAATGTAGTGCTTTCACATGCATGTTTACAGTCAAGTTCATACTGCATTTATACTGTAATTGGTGTCAATCCAACATTGTATTCAGACAATGAAATAAATACGTTCTGTATATTTTGCTCTTTGTTAATACCGTATGTGGGATTCAAGAGTAATTTTAGTCTGGTTTAGTCTATACAGTCTCAGAATATTGAATCCTTTGTGTTTATAGACTCCAGCTCCAGACGGCACACAGTGAAGGAGATGAACATCTCTAGTGAGAACACCACTTATGACTTCAATTCTTCTGACGGTTTCTTTTACAATGACACTGAAGTGGAAACTAATTATATTTACACATATATCATGCACATTCTGTTGAGTTTTCCGGTCAACTCGTATGTGATATGGCTTATTGTGACAGGAACTGGAAATGGACTTGCATCAGAATTCTTCATTCTCAACCTTGCTGTCTGTGAGATGATTATCTGTGTAGAATCGTTCTTGAATTTTTTATGGTTTGAGTGGCTCTGGATGGTTGTCGTCTTTTTTGATGGTTTTGCCATCACTGGTCGTCCTCTGTTTCAGTGTCTGATGTGTGTGGAGCGTTATCTGGCGGTGGTTCATCCTGTAACCTTTCTGAAGTTCAAACCTCTCAGATACAGACTCATGTGTGCTGCTGGTGCCTGGCTGGCAGCATTTGCATATGGTGGAGTTAATCTCATGTTGTCATTTCTTGAGCACGGTGTTTTGTTGATTGTACCATTTACCCTCTTCTTCTCCGTTCAGTTGTTTTTTTGTTTGGCTGTTCTCAGAGCTCTGAAGCAGTCAGGACCAGGAGAGAGAGGGAGAGAGAGAGAGGAGGAAAACCACATGAAGAGAAGAGCGTTTCATCTCATTCTCATAACTACTGTGGCTACAGCTCTCATATACGGTCCCTATTTTACTTTAATATGTATTTCACCACAGATGTCTACAGAACATATTTCTATAACAACCATCTTAATTGGGGACTTTTTTTATGATTTGACTGGTTTGGTGCAACCTGTGTTCTTTCTCTACCGGGTGGGAAAACTCAATGTAATCAAATGTCAATAAATTTACTTTAATTCTTATATGTCTGTAGTACAACTGCAGCCGGTTCATCAGACACACACGCTGGCCTGTGTTTGGTTATAATATAACAATTTATTTAATATTTAATTGACATTCATTTATATTAATACTTTTTAAATTGTAAATTACATTAAAACTCAACAGTTATTTATACTTTGCTTAGGTCTACCCAAAGTTACGTTTGGTCCACATAACATTTGTTTATGTTGTTGCCACTGAAACTAAAAATTATTTAAATAAATAATCACTATTAAAAGAAATGAATCCATGTATATGGGAAAATGCTTATTGATGTTTTGTTATTTATTGATACTGTTGGTGAAGTAAGCACTATTATGTCTACTCTGACTCTTAAACTGTACATGTTGTTTATATGGATTGTTGACAAATAACCTGACCTATGGTGTGACAGCAAAAATGTATTGAACAAATGGTTATTAATATATACTTTTTTGAAAAAAATGTATATTTATAATATAAAATAGCATAAGAGAGACTTTTATTCATTGTTATTTATTTATTTTTGCTGTCAAACCACAGGACACATGTAATGTTTATTTGTCAACTACCCATAATCAGAGACGTGTTTATCTGAGTGTGTTATAGAATTATATATTTTTTTTTCAATTTAAAGCTCTTACATTTCTCTCAACTACATGTATGGACTTCTTTCTTGTCATGAAAATAGATTTGTTGATACATTAAATAGTTATTAATATTAAAAATCTTTGAAGTCAAAATGTGTTCATTAATGATAAATAAGTCATTAACAAATGCATTTTGAAGCAGTTACAACTGCATGAATAAAAAGAAGGATTCTAACGAAATACCTGCCAAATAGTGAGCATGTTATAAATGCTTAATAAATGTATTTATTCATTATTTATTTGACTCAAAAGCAGATTCATTGTTATTTTTATGTTGTTTGCAATAGGCTGTCAGACTGGACACTGACACACGGTAACCCAGATGCAGCAAATCATTTTGACAGGTCTTTTGACAAATTAAATGTAAATATATAATTGATATATATTTTTGTAAATATTTTATATATTACATTATATTTACAAATGATTAAACCAATTTGTGACATTTGAACGTTGTTTTTTACATTAAATACGAAAGTAAGCAGTTTTTCCTCACAAAAGGTCTGCATTCTGTAAAAATTAGCTAATAAAATATTTCAAATTAACATTTCATGTCCAGTTTTTTTCTTATGTGGCAAGAAGCCGTGTAATAAGCGGGATAATGTACAATCAGCCGGCTGTTATCGCGAAATAAGCCCCTTTTGTGATAAAGACCCTCCGCTTTGAGTCGGGTCCTGATCAAACTGTCGGGGCTTATTTCTGCGATAACAGCCGGCTTGCCTGTACATTATCCCTTACTTGAATCAAAACATATTATTGTATGATATTAATTGGAACGCACATTAAAAAAACATGATTTTTGAAAAATTTGAAAAACTCTTAATTTGCTGTATAACACTGAATTTGTCAAGTTTAGAATATCAAAACAGCTAATAAAGTTCATACTGTGCTATGAATAACATCAATAATTATTCAACTGCTGTTTAAATAAAAATAAAAGTCCAGTTAACGCAAACAGATTATGACACACCCACATAAAAATAATGTATTGCACTATTCTTGAGTAAATTAAAGTAAATCATTTTTTCATTGTAATAATGCCCACATGAGAACATAGGCTACGTAAATAGTATTTACTCAAATTATTACTACAGTACCTAGATACTACAGTTTTTCATCCATAAAACATTTGCATTGATATTTAATCATTTAGCAGGCGCTTTTAAAAAAAATTGTTTTACTGAAAAATTAAGACAGAAAAGATGACTTTTAAACTTTTAAATTTTACTCTACTGCATAATGTATATAAATGTATTGGGTACATATTGTTTATATTCATAAACATGTTTTTATAAAAGTATCTTCTGAATGTATTATAGAGTTGTCTTTTATTAAATTATAAAAAAAATTCTTCACTTATATGGTCTTCTTTCTTGTCATGAAGATAGCTCTGTTGGTACATTAAAAGTAATAATGGTTCATTAATATACAGTATATATTAAAAAGTTTGCTTATTAAAGATCCAGTCAGTAAAATCTAGCGGCAAGGTTGCGAATTGCAACCAACCGCTCACTCCATCCCATCGAAACACTACGACGGCTGACAGAACATGGCGAATTATATGCAAGGGGACCCGCGGTGTATGTCGATAGAAATAGCTCATTGGTAAAAAAACATAACGCTTCATTATGTAAGCTCTTTATACACCTCTGAAGACGTAGTTATGTATATTACATTGCATTTCTGTCAAAAGATCCTCCAAAAAAATCACACACTGGACCTTTAAATGTCACATTGACAGCATGTGATATCACTCAAAATCTTTTCAGGTAAATTTGTCACTTTCATGCAACAGAAAGCTTGGGTGGATGTTGTTTTTAAAACCATACAACGCAACAGAGAACTCTTCAGGAACCTTCATTTTAAATCATCCGGCTTCAATAAAAATTGTAATTTGTGGAAACTTTAGTCCCCATAACTTTGCATACATTATGCACTCAAACCAAGTATATAGAAGAGTGTGCAATATAGCAGCACTACCATGTCAATATTATTTTATTACGTTTTTTTTGTACCTGCAGCAAACATTGAAAGACATGCAAATCTGTTCACATCTGTTGTTTGGATTAGATTTTACTTCATTTTTGTTTTGTTATAAACCCATTTGTCAGATGAGCATCTGTTTCCAGAATGTTGGATAAGCTGTTTTACTCATTGTATGTTGATTTGCATTCTCATTTGATCCAGAATGATGTGAGTTTATGTATTAACATGTGAATTGCTGCGCTCTTTAATATATATGAATTAATCATTGAGTCAATATATAAAATCTACCACTTCTGGCAATACAGTCTGCCTTTTTGAACCAAGTGTGATGTTGCTAAACTAAGAGTGCAGCTCTGATCTGATTCATTTTGGACTTCAACACAGTGAAGAGATGAACATCTCCAGTGTGATCTCCTCCATTCATGAATCCATTTCTCCTCTTTACTTACAACTTTCCAATAGCACTGAAGTGACAACTGATTTTAAAATCTCCTCAGATGGCTATCCTCAGCAGTCTGTTGAGTTTTTCTATAAACTCTTATGTGATATGGCTTATTGGTACAGGAACTGGACTTCTTCACCCTAAACCTCTCCGTCTATGAGATACTCCTGTGTGTAACATGCTCTTAGTTTATCTGACTTTTGATTTTCAGATTCCCTGGATGCTTTCCCTGGAAGCTTAATTTTCTTAATCATACCATTCATCATCTTCCTTGGCATTAAGTTCTGTTGTGTGGCTGTTCTCAGAGCTATTATTTATATACAGTACATAGACAGGGACGGATTAACGCACGGGCCTACCGGGCACATAATATAGCTTTAAACAGATCTTTAATGGTCATTGTGAACATTTGATATGAAACTTAAAACATTGTACGGTAGGAATTTATATTTTTTATTTGAGCCCTTTTATTATTTCTGTTTATATTGATAACTGGAATGTAAATGATATTTATTTCATTTGAAAACATGTTTTTACAATTCAGAATGGAATGTTTTCTTTGAAAACGCGGCTAAAGTCATTTTTTTACTCCATGAAAGCATTCTACATAATGTAAAGAATATCTTGAATATTGACTGAGTAAGGCCATGTCAACAATTGAAATGATTGTGAAATTATTGCTTGAAATCAAACTTTGATGCTCACAATTAGATTTTGAGATTTTAGCCTGATTTTCAAAGACTGGGTGACAAATGATTATTTTCCCTGAATTTCATGCAGTCTCTGTTTACGTGTCTCTCTCACGATAGACAAACCAGGAAGAAATGAACGACTCTTCAGCAATCTTCACCACACCTGCAGCATCTACCAACTCCACATTACCACTTCTTTGGCTGATGAATGATGATGAACAAAGTGAATATTACTGCATTCAGCATCTATGCCCTTTTTGGTGTTCCTACACTTCTGTTATATGGTTTATTATCAAAGGAACAAGAAGTGGAATCGCATCCGAGTTCTTCATCCTCAATCTTTCTATTTGTGAAAGATTTTATTCTTTGAATTGTTTGTTATATGTGCTGTCAATTGTTTTTCCGAGTCTTCTTATGATAGCACTGTTTTTTGTTGGATTGGGCATCACCGGTCGTCCTCTGTTTCAGTGTCTGATCTTATTTTTGTTTGATGCTTTAAAATAAAAAAATCTTAATCCAATCATAAATCATGTAAAAGAGGCAAACCACATCATGTCATGCAATATAGGATTAATTTTAATATGCAAAAAGAAAGCGCACATGAAAGACATAAATGACAATGTCAGTTATTAATATTTTGAGACCTGATACAGTTATTAATATTTTGAGACCTGATACAGTTGTTATTTAAGTTATTTTTAAAAGACATGCAAATGTCTAAACATTATTATTATTATTCATTATTTGCATCTGTTGTTTGGGATTGGATTTCTTTATGGCTAATGTTTGAGGATCTTTTTTCAGTATTTTGAATAAGTTAATTGTTACTCATTATTTGTGGTTTCTGTTGTTTTCAGGTGATTTACAACGTAACTTTGATTTTGTTTGTATGTGTGCTTAAATGTAAATAGTTTTGTCCATTTGTGGAGATGAATGACTCATTGAATCTTTATATAGATCTACCACTTTATTGAAGTAACACTCTTAAATAACACCGTCTGTCCAAGGGTATACACCTCTGATCAGATTTCTGATTCATTTTTTGACTTGCACACAGTGAAGAGATGAACATCTCCAGTGAGATCTCCATTAATGAATCAAATTTTTCCGGTTGCTTTTTTAGTGGCACTGATTTTCATGTGTCTTTAGCTGTAAATATCATCTGCATTCTGTTGAGTTTTCCTCCCAGCTCTTATGTGATATGGCTCATTGTAACTGGAACTGGAAATGGATTTGCGGCAGAATTCTTCATTCTGAACCTCTCTGTCTGTGACATTCTCCTGTGTGTGCAAATTCTCTTGATTATTTTAAATGGTGCAGATCCGACTGCATGGATTGCTGTGTGTTTTTTAGATGGAGTCTTCATTACCAGTCCACCTGTGTTTCAGTGTCTGATGTGTGTGGAGCGTTACCAGGCGGTGGTTCATCCTGTAACCTTTCTGAAGTACAAACCTCTCAGATACAGACTCATGTGTGCTGCTGTCGCCTGGGTGTTAGTATTTGCCTATGGAGGAATCAGTACTGTGGCTTTGTTGTTTGTCTATGACTTGTATGTAATTTTATATGTGGCATAGTTCCTCGTCTTCCTCTCCATCCTGTTGTTTTGTTGTCTGGCTGTTCTCAGAGCTCTGAAGCAGCCAGGACCAGGAGAGAGAGGGAAGGAAAACCACATGAAGAGAAAAGCGTTTTATTTCATTCTCATAACTACTGTGACCACAGTTATCCTATATGTCACCTATTTCATTCTATTATTTATTCCCACACCAGAAAATGTATGTGCATTAAATATGTATGTTGCTCAGTTTTGTTTTATTTTGGCTGGTTTGGTACAGCCTGTTCTCTTTCTCTACCGGATGGGGAAACTGAACCTCATGTTATGTCAGTAGTAATTTTACTTCTATCTTCTACCATCCAGCTGCATTTGATGATTAAAAAGATCACACATGTTGCAACTTTTATTTACATGTACAACCTAATACTGTTGATTTTTCTTGTCAATCATATTTTGTTATGTTAACCTGCAGCAGATCTTGAAAGCGTGCATATAGAAAAACATATTTACATCTGTATGTTTTGTTTGGATTTCTTCATAGCTCATGTTGTTTTTGATGTAAACTCATTTGTCAGATTTGTATTTTACCTATTGTTTTCATCTCAGGTGACTCTGAATGTCTGAAACTCTTTTGACTCTTTGTTTATTATTCGCATAACAAACCTGTTCTTTGTGAGATGCCGTTATTTGTTGTTTTTGTATGTGGTTTGTTTTTCTAACACTTGATAAATTAATCATAAATGGGGTTTTTTCCGCAGTGAGTCCTATACACATACCAGGGGCAAACCATGATCTCAGCCCCTCTAAAACTATTAAAACTTATTGAAATATATTTTTACATTTGCCATTCAAAGAAAATTAACCATGGTTTTATTACAGTAAAAGTAGTTATATATATTTTTTACCATTTATTCGTTTACCATTCATATTACCATAGTGATGCAAAGCATGCAAATAAGACATTATTAATTTTTCACATCTGTTCTTTTGGATTGGATTTCTTTATGGCTAATGTTTCTTCATTTGTCAGATGAGTATCTGTTTTCAGTATTTTGAATTTTAAAAGTTAATTGTTACTCATCATTTGTGGTTTCGGTTGATGAGATGAATTACTCATTGAGTCTTATACTGTAGATCTACCACTTTGTTGATAACACATACACAATCTTTCAAGGGCACAAGATCAGATTCCTGATTCAGTTTTGGATGGCACACAGTGAAGGGATGAACATCTCCAGTGACATCTCCATCCATGAGTCCAATTTTTGGGATTACTTGTTCAATGGCACTGAAGTAAATGATTTTGAAATGTCCTCAGTCGTATATATCATCAGCATTTTGATGAGTTTTCCTATCAACTCTTATGTGATATGGTTTATTGTAACAGGAATGGACTTGCGTCAGAATTCTTCATTTTCAACCATTGTGTCTGTGGGATACTCTTGAGTTTGGAAGCTCTCTTGTTTTTTTAAACTATGTGTTTCCGATTCCCTGATTGTTGTGGCTTTTTTAGATGGGCTACCCATCACTGGTCTTCCTTTGTTTGAGTGTCTGATGTGTGTGGAGCGTTACCCGGCAGTGGTTCATCCACACAAAGAAAAGAGCATTTCATCTCATTCTATAACTACGGTGAGCCTGATTATCGTATATATTCCTTACAGTATATTATTTATTTGGTTCTTATCACATCAGAGAATAAAAACATATTTATATGCATTGCTCAGTTGTGTTTTAATTTGGAAATTTTCCTTGCATTTTCTTTAATCCAGCTGCAAGATGATATTTTAAAGTTTTAAAAAATCTTTATTGTATCTTTTTTGATTCTATTAATTACAAATACACAAACGCAATACATGTGAGGACAAAACTTTTTCATTCCTCTGATGAGCCTGCTTGCTTGCACAGTTTACTAAACAACTGCTCAAAATTTATTGCACCAAATGTCTAAAATTTATTGAAAAAAAAAAGTATGAATGTAGATAAAACGGAAAAAATGCACAGAAGTGTCCAAGAGGCATTATTCATCATTCAAATCTGTTGTTTTCATTTCTTTAAAGCTAATGTTGTTTTGGATTTACGTGAACCCATTTGTCAGATGAGTATCTTTTCAAGTATTTTGAATAAATTAGCTTTCTCATTTACTCATTGTATGTGGTTTGTGTTGTTATCTTCTCAGCTGACCATGAATGATGTTGGCCAACCTTTAAAGTGCTTGACCAGAGGTGGTCGATTCCTGATTCATTTTCGACAAAACACAGTGAAGAGATGAACATCTCCAGCGAGATCTTCAGACCCGAATCAAATTCTTCTGATTACTTATTTTTCAAAACCTACTCTGATGTATCCTCAATCGTATATATCACCTTCATTCTGATGGGTTTTCCCATCAGCTCTTACGTGATATGGCTTATTGTAAGAGGAAGTGGAAATGGACTTGCAGCAGAAATCTTCATCTTCGACCTCTGTGTCAGTGTGCTACTCCGGTGTTTGATACATCTTTTGATTCTTCTCAGCAATAAATTTCACATTTCCAAAATAGGTTTGGGTTTAATTGATGGAACAGTTGTGGTTGGACATCCTCTGTTTTAGTGTCTGATGTGTGTGGAGCGTTACCTGGCGGTGGTTCATCCTGTAACCTTTCTGAAGTACAAACCTCTCAGATACAGACTCATGTGTGCTGCTGTCGCCTGGGTGTCATCATTTGGCTCTGGTGTGTTCACAGTTTTGGTTTTGTTGTTCAACGCAGGCTTTTTGTTTGGTTCGCAGTGTTCCTCGTCTTTCTCTCCATCCAGTTGTTTTGTTGTGTGGCTGTTCTCAGAGCTCTGAAGCAGTCAGGACCAGGAGAGAGAGAGAGAGAGAGAGAGAGAGAGAGAGAGAGGAGGAAAACCACATGAAGAGCGTTTTATCTCTAAAACATCTGTGATCACGGGTATCATATATTCTACTTTTTTTATTTTATTGATTCTTCCTACATCCAAAACTGTGCTTCTTATAAAAATGTGTATTGGTCAGTTTGGTTTCATTTCGGCTAGTTTTGGTTCAGCCTTTTCTCTTTCTCTACCGGGTGGGGAAACTGAACTTCATCAAATGTCAATAATTTTATTTGCATACAGTATAGTAAGTGAAGTAGTCACCAAGTGAATTTGGTTATTTAAATAATTAACACAAACTGTTTTTTGCACTGTACTGTTTTGTATTTTTTTCTATTTTTATTATATTTCGTCGAGGTTTGTGTGCTAAAATACATGGAACAGGATATTTTGCATTCTTGATGTACTGTTTTTAACAGCTTTTTACCTGAAGCACAGCCCACAAGACTGTTGGATTTGACACACACCGTGTACTAAACAAACTGACTTCTACTTGTAGCAAAAGTTACAGTACACTACTGTAAAATGTGCTGCGATACTCTCACCCCTGAGTAATGTCGGAACTGGATGGACAACTTACTGTTTTTATTTAGAAATCTCCGAGTCATTATTCCATAGTAAATCTTTGTGTGGTGCTGTAATTAATCGGTTTTGTTTGTGGTTTATTTTTCCAACACTTGATTGATGATCTTTTTTGAGCACTGTACACCTGTATCATTCAAAATTCATATATCCAGGACAGCATTTGGGAAAACTGAAATAGAATGATTGTTTTGTATTGAAAATGATCAAATAAAAATCCAATAAGAACCCTAATATATGAATGCAAAAGAGCCTTATTAAATAGAATTGCTTGCTTTGTATATATACAAGGGCAGAGGACCCAAGCGCAGACAGCGGGTAAGGTGTAAACAAGGATTTTAATAATAAATACAAAACATGAAACAAAAACCCATGAGGGGGTAAAACAACAGAACAGCAAGGGTAGGAACAGGAAGGGTAAACAGTAACATAAACTAACTACACTAAACTAGACCAGACTAAATACAACACTAGACATGACTTCAAATAACTAACTAGACTTACGTAGCAATACAGGACAAGGCGGGTGCCAAGGGCAACATCACAAAATGATCCGGCACAAGACAGAAGACACAGGGGCATTAAATAAGGGAACAAATCAAGAGGGGAACAGGTGTGGGGCATGAAATCATTAACAATCAATAATGAGGAAACGAGAGGGCGGGAACAGAGACGAGACCGGAGAGAGTGTATGGCAAGCAAAAACAACAATAATGCCTCTCTCCACACTAAACATGAGGTTCTGTCATGATCCTGCTACTAGACCAAGAGAAACATGACATGATGCGGCAGAATCATGACAATCACAAGTGCTGATATACAGCCGTGGAAAAAGTTCTAATTTTTTATTGAATCAGCATTTCTAGATGTATTGTGGCCATTCCAGTTCAGTGTCTGTTGAATTTCAACAATGTCAAACCTCAGGAATGACATAACATCTATTTTGCTGCAAAAAAAAATGTAAATTGTTGTACTTCTATGAAAATTATGTGACAGTTTAGATAATAGAGTAATGGCTCTAATGAATCAATAAATCTGGTTTTTTTTTCATTTAAACTATTGTGAACAGACCCAAACTATGAAGTTTAGCATGAAAAACTGGACAGAAGTGTCACAGAAGGCATTACTCATCCTTCACATCTGTTGTTTTAATTTGATTTCTTTTATCGCTAATGTTGTTTTTAATGCAAGCCCATTTGTCAGAGGGCTATCTGTTTTTAATATTTTGAATGTGGTTTTGTTGTTTTCACCGTCAACCTCACTTTGGCTTTTTATTGTGTTGTTCATAGGGATGTTGATGGATTAATGGAGATTAATTAATCGTTGACTCTATATCAATAACCACTTTGTTGTGGTAACACTCTTAGACAACACCGTTTGTCTTTTTGAATCAGTTTTTGGACTGCACATAGTGAAGCGATGAACTCCTCCACTCAAGGATCAAAACTTTCTGGTTACTTCTCTTCCAATGGCACTGAAGCAAAAACTGACTTTGAAATCTCCTCTGTAATATATATCATCAGCATTCTGATGAGTTTTCCTACCAACTCTTATGTGATATGGTTTATTGGCTCTGGAAATGGACTTGCCTCAGAATTTTTCATTCTCAACCTCTCTGTCTGTGAGATTCTCTTGTGTGTGGAAACTCTTTTGATTCTTCTCAGCAATATATCTGAGACTTCCAGCTTAGCTTTGGAGTTTTTAGATGGAATTCTTGTCCTTGGACATCCTTCATTTGAGTGTCTGATCTGTGAATTAATAACATTGCTTGTAATCTGTTGCCACAATTTTATTGAGTAGATATAGGGTATTATTTTCTACAGTGTGCTTTATTGGCTGTTTTTATTTGTGGTTTATTTTTCCAACACTTGATAAATGACTCATTGACTTCTTTTTCCATAGCGAGTTGCACACCTGTCTCACTACCTGGAGCTCCTATTGAGACATTTGGTTTTGTATGTATCAAATCGGGATTATTTCATCCCTTTGAGGGACTATTAATACTGTTGTTTTTTTACATATCTGATGTGATAACACTCTTAGACAACATAATCTGTCATTTCAGGCAAGTAAATATGATGTCATTTAGTTTATTTGCATAATCCTTTGATAAAGGGAGGGAGAGTTTTGTATTCCTTCAACACATCCTTTGGAAGGAAAACAGTTCAGTTGTAAGTGACTATAATTTGTAAATGCTATTAATGTCAATTCAGCGTTTTAGCATTTTGTCAACGTGATACTGAAACTGTTCTGTAGACTTTTCTCTTTGTTAAAGTTTGTAATTTAGAGACATTTCAGTTTGGAATACTTTATATTCCATAGATTCCAGCTCCAGACTGCACAAGAAGTGAAGAGATGAACATCTCCAGTGAGATCTCCTCTACTTATGAATTCAATTCCTCTGATGACTATTTTTCCAATGACACTGAAGCAGGACCTAATTTTGAAATGCTCCCAGTTGGATATATCATCTGCAGTCTGTTGAATTTTCCCATCAACTCTTACGTGATATGGCTTATTGTAACAGGGACTGGAAATGGACTTGCGGCAGAATTCTTCATTCTCAACTTCTCTGTCTGTGAGATCATCCAGTGTGTAAAATCTGTCATGATGTATTTTATGTGTGAATCAGAATTTTTCAGGATACTTGTGGTTTTTTTAGAAGGCCTAATCAGCACTGGCTGTCCTTTGTTTGAGTGTCTGATTTGTGTTGAGCGTTACCTGGCTGTGGTTCATCCTGTAACCTTTCTGAAGTACAAACCCCTCAGATACAGACTCATGTGTTTTGCTGTTTCTTGGGCGGCAGTATTTGCCGTCGGTGGATTTAATGCTGCAACTTCATTTGTTTTCTATGATATATACTTGCATTTCTTAATTGCATTGTTCCTCGTCGTCTTCTCTGTTCAGTTGTTGTGTTGTCTGGCTGTTCTCAGAGCTCTGAAGCAGTCAGGACCAGGAGAGAGAGGGAGAGAGGAGAAAAACCACATGAAGAAAAGAGCATTTTATCTCATTCTCATAACTACTGTGACCACGGTTATGGTATATACACCCTATACTGTTTTTCTTAGTTTTCCCACAGCAGCTAAAGATGACTTTTACTTATGTCTTGGTCAGTTTTGTTTTATTTTGGCTGGTTTGGTGCAGCCTTTTCTCTATCTCTACCGGGTGGGGAAACTCAACTTCATCAAATGTCAGTAACTATTCACATTCTTTACCATCCAGCTGCATTCAGCAAATTACATGTTATATAAAATATATTCACCTCATTTTTTAGTATACTAGGGTAAAATCGGTGGAAGGTGGTTGTTTTTGAAACATTTAATGAAATCATACTGGTCTTATATAGTCTTGTTAATTTTTCTTTCAGTTGGCTGACTGTACTGTAGATTTGATGCTGAAATAGAGTGTTTGGTCAAATTTGCCCAGTTAATTGCACTTTGAGTTTAATAAAATGAGTATAACTATTACATTTCTGTTTACTATTTCTATCTCTATGTTTATTGTTCAGATTCGCTTAATAGGACTAGGTGTTATAATCCCACTATTTCAGCACTGTTGATAGGACATTCCCCACGCCTTATGCATGACAGGGGGAATCAGTCAAGATTATGAATAGAGGAAAGGAGGTCTGAGGTTTGTTCGTCGGGTAGGCATCCTCTGTGTTTGGGGGATGATTGATTATAGAAATACTTACATAGCATACTTACCTTTCCTTGCCATTATCAGAGAGACATCTCATGAGTTGTGTGTCCCACTTTCATCACATCCATTATCCTGGGTGAAAAGACGCCTTTTGGTGAGGTGCTGCTGCATGATAATGCCCTTTGTATGTTAAATTATTCTTATGCAAAATAAATATGAGCTTAAAAATGTATTGTTAGGGTTTTGGTCTGTATTTCTGAAATACATGGGTGGTTTCCCGGACAAGGATTAGCTAAAGCCAGGATTAAGCCTTAGTTAAATTAAAATATTTAAATTGTGTAAGTGGTTATCGATTAAGACGCTTCTAACATTTTAGTCTGTGATTAGGCTTAAGCACTGTAACCGCACCTAATATGGTATAGTTTACAATCCTAATATCAGTTTGGTTGCTTGCACAGTTTAATAAACACATTTAATAAACATAGACAAATGTTAGACATAGACTGATTTTTTTATAGCTCGATAATTTGTAGGTACGCCACAAATCGCAAATCCAATTAAAAAGCAGAAAACTACAAGCTACTTGCATAAAAGAAGTAACTATATTAAAGCTATTTAAAAGTGCTTATTATAGCATATTGCTATAATTGCAAAAGGTGAGCTAAATTGAGCAGCAGCATGACACTTTAACACAAACATTTAATTTGAATATTAACAAATAGTGATACGCATTTGCCCAAATGTCTATTTTGCTACAAAGAGAAAATATGAAACGTCCGGGAAAAATTTTGAGTGATGTCTTAAAAGAATCTGTGAACTATTTCTTTACAAACAATTTAAATAAACAGGACTTTTTTAAGGAAACGTGACACTATTGTGATCAGAGCTGAGCTACTGGAATGTAATTAAAGTGCACGAAAGTGCAAAGAAGGCATTATTCATTATTCACAGCTGTTGTTTTGATTTGAATCTTGTTTAGCTAATGATGTTTTCATTGTAAACCCATTTGTCAGATGAGTGTCTGTTTTCAATATTTTGAATAAGTTTTTACTCATTGGATGTGGTTTTGTTGTTTTCATTTGGAAACATGAATGATGTTTGACATCACAACTTTGTCAAAGTTTTGTGTATGTAAACTATCAATCTACCACTTTTTTGTGGTAACAATCAACACAGTCGGCCTTTTTAAATGATTTTACAGACTAAACAAAGGGTGCAAATCCGAAATTAAGTCATTGGTTTGAGTGCAACACAGTGAAGAGATGAACATCTCCAGTCAGAGCTCCTTCAATGGCACTGAAGCTAAAACTGATTTTGAAATGTCCTCTGTTGGATTTATCATCTGCATTCTGATGAGTTTTCCTATAAACTCGTATGTGATATGGCTTATTGTAACCGGAACTGGAAATGGACTTACGGCAGAATTCTTCATTTTCAACCTCTCTGTCTGTGAGATTCTCTTGTGTTTGGAAAATCTCTTGATGATTTTTTCAGATAAGTTTCAGAATTTCTGGATGGTTGTGTTCCTTTTAAATGGACTGGGCGTCACTGGTCAGCCTTCCTTTGAGTGTCTGATCAGTGTGGAGCGTTACCTGGCGGTGGTTCATCCTGTAACCTTTCTGAAGTACAAACCTCTCAGATACAGACTCATGTGTTCTGTTTTTGTCTGGGTCGTAGCCTTTGCCACTGGTGGATTAAGTGCTATAATATGCTTGTTCGCTGCTGATGTGTATTTTATTGTCTTGATTGTACCTTACCTCTTCTTCTTCTCCATTCAGTTGTTTTGTTGTCTGGCTGTTCTCAGAGCTCTGAAGCAGTCAGGACCTGGAGAGAGAGTTAGAGAGAGAGAGGAGGAAAACCACATGAAGAGAAGAGCTTTTTATCTCATTCTCATAACTACTGTGAGCATGGTTATTTTATATGCTCCCTATATTATTGTATTAGCTTTTATTGCCAAAAAATATGTGGGAGTATTCATATTGATTGGTCAAATTTCTTTTATTTTGGCTAGTTTGGTGCAGCCTGTTCTCTTTCTCTACCGGGTGAGGAAACTCAGCTTCATCAATAGTTTTACTCTATGGTCAAAGTCTTTATAATACCATTCTTAAAAACTATTCTTTTGCACTGTACTCTTGTGTAATGTAATATTACTTTTTTATGTTCATGTCGTTATGGAAAATTGAGTTTTAGAAATTGTTTTTACAGCAGGAATGCAAAAAAAAAATTGGTAATGTTGCATCTGTTGTTTTGATTTGTTGTTTTGGTGCAAACCTGTGTGTCCGCAAAATAATTTGTTTTCAGTATTCTGAATAAGTTTTTACTCATTGTATGTGGCTGTTGAAAGTGATGGTAATTAAACCGGGGTGTCTTATTGATGTTTTAAACATGTAAAATGTGCAACTGATTCTCGATTCATTTTTGGGCTTTACACAGAGAAGAGATAAACATCTTCAGTGATATCTCCTCAAAACATGAAAGAAATTCTTCTGATTGCTTCTTTTCCCATGGCCCTGCATAAAAACTGACTTTGAAACGTTCTTCGTCGCGTATATGATAACATTTTGATGAGAGGGATGAAAACCACATAAATAGACGATCTTTTTATTTCATTCAAATAGCTACTGTGAGCATGCTTATTATATATTGCAACCATTTTTAATAGTTCTTATTACATCAGAAAATGTAGGATTATGTGTGTAGGTCAAAGTTGTTTTACTCTGTCTGGTTTGGTGTAGCCTGCTCTTTTTCTCTACTGGGTATTGAAATCATCAAATATCAATATATGTACTTTATTAAAATCTCTATAATGCATGTTTCACCCGGCTGCAATATTTTATTATGAAAATGGAAACCTAGCCATTTAGGATCAATATGTTATAAGAAATTAATTGATGTAGTCCTACAAGGAAAATGTTGACCAGGCCATACAAAATTGACATAATCGCCATCATGCCTTTCTTTATCAAACTTGTATAGAAAATTCAAAGATATGTTTATTTAATATTTAAAAAAGGTAACTCCTGAATGTATTGTAGATTGGTTTTATTGCGTATTAAACCCAAATGTCTTTGCTTACATTGTAGTTGTCATGAAGAGAGCTCTGTTGTTTCCACTGCAATAAAGGATTAATAAATAAATATTTATTATGTTTTAAGCTAAATAAATTATTTTTAAAAAAACTATATATGCGAGCCTTAATGTGTAGTTTAATGTTTTGTACTAAAGACAACTTATTACATACAGTAAATCTGCCGCATAATGAGGTCTGGAAACAGAGTAAAGATGTCCAAGTAAACCAGTTCACAATACAAAATAAGTCACAATATTGCAAAAAAAGCACCGCCGTACTACAAAACAATGGTGTTAAATTTGTTAGGCTTACGAAAAATGCAGAGAACTGTCTAAACTGGCATTATTGATTGTTCACACCTGTTGTTTTGATTGAATTTCTTTATATGATTGTTTTGATGTAAACCCATCTGTTTTTAGGATTTCGAATAAGTGTTTACTTAAGCCTATGTGGTTATTAAAAGCAGGTGGTTATTATATTGTGGTGTCCTGATGTTTTCTTTTCGGCTGACAATAAATCATGTTGATCAATCTAATTTTGTCTTTTTTTTAAATGTAATGTTAAAATAAATAACTTTGCAACTCTGGTCCTGATGCACTGTAACCCACTGCTTCGCGGGGCTTATTGCTTTAACATAATTTAAACATTAAAGAACTTTGACATAAAAGAATCTGACCATTTATCATGCACAATGTCTTCATCTTTTAGGCATGACTGTGCAATAAAGTTGTTTGCAGTGTTGGTCAAGCTAATAGTTAAACCTATTTTAACATGATTTTTCATGTCTGAAGAAACCCTTCAGATTTGTTTAAGATCAGAGTTTGATATGTTACGAATACGTTTGGATGCTGCTTTCCCAACAAAATCTACCAAAAAATGTTACATTGTGTGCGTCAATAATAACATTTTGTTTCCACTTTACTATTTGAGAAGGAGCAGCGCTACAGTGATGCTCTGAAATAATAGATTATAGTCATATTATCATGTTAGTATATGTTTTCTGATTTATGATATTGTTGTTTCGTGTTGTCAATCTAGTTTTGGAAATATATTTTACAACTTTTATTTTTTAATGAAGGCACATAGAAATAATAATAGAAATAATAATAATGTACATCTGTTGTTGTTCCATTTTGTTGTTTTTAGTGAAAACCTATGTGTCCGAGTATTCAGTGTTTTGAATGAGTATTTTTGTTGTTTTGGTTTGTATGGGATTATTGAAAGCATGTGGTTATTATTTAGGGGTGGGGTGAAATTCTTTTGGACCAGGTCTTATTTTATAAATTCTCCTGCTAGATAATGTTGTGAAACCTATACACATCTAAGTGCACATTTTATGGGAAGGCAAACAGCCCTGCTTAAGGTAATAACCTCAAGGATTTTACATCTCTTTACATTTCTTCATACATTTCTTTAAAAATCACATTACTACATTTTCGTTTGACAGTGATGAAAAGTTGTCATTTGTACAGATATGTTATTATTTTTTTGTTATAAAATTTAGGTCATATTGACCCGTTTTCACAGACAAGGCTTAAAACTAGTCCCAGACTAAAATGAATTTGTGACCTGTCTTAACTTAATGTGAACTGGCCAGAATTATCTTTTAATATATCAATGCCATTGTTTTGTCTCAAGATGCACATCAGTAATGTATTCTTATAAGGCATCTAAGGCATTTGCCTATTAGTTATCTTTTCTTTTTTTTTGTTGCAGCCTCTTCTGTTTCTTTATCGGGTGGGCAAACTGAACTTCATCAAAGAAGGGATGAAATGTAGATAAGCATTTTCTTTGTTTTATAACTACATTGATTATGCTTACTGTATTTCATTTAAATTGTCAAATTAAATGTATTTTTATTTCTGTAATTTAATTGCTTATATTATATCACAGAACGAAAACATATTGAGAGTGCTCAGGTTTGTTCTCTGCAAACGCTGCCTCCAAAGTCATTGCCTGAATTGCAGTGAGGCAACAAGTCAGCTGCCTAAGCCATTACTTACCACTATACTTATTTGTAATGTAATATTTTCTAAGAGACCATGTTTTTCTCAATCATTTTTATGTACATCATTCATATACTGTACAAATAAAGAAGCCATGAATCGGCTCTTAAATGAGGTTTGGTTTAGGGTTTGTGTACTAACATGCATAATATCTTTCAAAGTTTGCTTATTTAACAACATCAAACTATTATTGTAAACAATTTCTTTATCTTGTACAATGAAAAAGCAATAGTAGGATTTATTAAATTTTTTGTGTTAATTTGCTTAATTTTTGCTAATTTTTTTAATCAAATTTCTGAGTTCACTCAACTATGGACTTAGTTGACCCAACTCAAAAGATTATGTTTTATATAACGTTAATATTGTTCTATTATTATATACACACTCTACTTAAGTAACTGCTTAAAGGAGCCATCAATTAAAACCACAATTTTAACCCAAGATTTTGTTGTATAAGAGGGAATCGTATTCAAGCGAACATCCAGTAAGTGTCAGAACTGAAAACGCCCTTGTTACTGAAATTACAACTGTTATTGAGGTCCTGGAATGCACCTATCTATGACATAGATAGGTTGAACACCGCCTCCACACAAAAATATCAACAACTACTTCTCTAGCCCCGCCCACTGATTCGCGAATGACTTTAGCCACACATAGTATACACTCCCGCTTTTGTGATGATCGACAAACTGGTAACCATAGCGACATCATTTTCGGCTAAAGATTCATTTTGTCCGTCAGTTTAAACTAAACTGCTGATATGTGCTGTGTTGTGTTTATGCTCGGAAGTCTCTATCACACAGCGCTCTTTTGCTGTGTTGCCTTGTTTGTTATTAATAAGCGCATTTATGCTTGTCGTTTGGTCTTAGATCTAAAAGCCTCGGCACTTAGGTCTTAATAAATGGTCTGTTGCAGATTTTAAGAATTTTTGGTCTTATAAAATATATAAACAATTTGCATTTTAAGGTTTGTTTTTGTCTTGTCTTTATTGGCTTATTTTTACTGTGAAGATCTGGCAACCCTGTCACTTTAGCTAAGGGCTCTCGAGGGCGGCTATCCCGTCATATGTGCAAAAGTGAGGACTTTTGAGCATTTGTTCGCTTCATTTCAACATGGATTCCTTTTTGAACAAGGCGCTGGATTTGCGGAGAGGCTAAAATTAAAAAGCAGTGCTTTGCAGTAAATATTGGATCTGACAGGAATGGCGCAGCAATCTTATGTGAGTAAAACATATTTGTACTATGTGTCATTATTGCTTTGTTAGAGATCACTTGATATGTACTGATAATGTGTAACTTAACGTCACGTGTCTAACCAAATTCACAGAAGGCTCCAACTAAGTTTACTACGCAAACTGCTATCCAATCATAGCAGTGGGCCTTTACTTCCAAGTCTTCAATGCGGCACGCCCATTAAAACCGAGCATTTGACGAGAAGGCCTCATAACCCGGGTAGAAAATAGCCTATTACTTATTGATTTGGATGTTTTCGAATGTAAAATCCACGCAGACGTCATAAGTAGACCTCATACAAACAGTATAAAACAATAAACAAGCCCAGTTCAGGACACCTTTAAGCTGTTTGTGTTTTAAACATTTTAGTATTGCCCTCGCTGCGTCATTTACTTCAGACCTCAACATGAGCCTCAATCATGGTAACAATCATCAAACATCATTTAACATCATATGGTTAAAAAAGGAACGCTAAATACTAAAGGTAACAATTGACAACACAAACAAAAAATATAGCCAGCAAACACTAAAATAGCAATCATTTTAATAATTTTAACCGGAGAATTGAAAATTCTGCAATGCATGCTGGGAACTTTCAAATACTGAGATTACACAGTTTGGCAAGTTGGTCAAACTTATTGGCACGCTTTGGACAATCACTTAGATATCTAAGTACAGTCAACAAAAGAAGCTTTGTTGGTCCCACATTTAGACTAATTTTGTTCAGCATGCTCAAAATAATACATTCTTCTTCTTCTTCTAAAAAAATCTTTGTTCTAAAAAGTTACTTTATTAACTTTGTTGGGAAAACAATTTGAAGTTGTATTTTTTACCTTGCTAAAAAAGACGTCAGTTGTAAGAGTTATGCCAGGCAAGGCTTGCGAACCCAAGTGGTGGGAAAACCGTGCATAATAACAGTTTAACAGCATTATTAAAAATGGAAACTTTATCATTCAATCATTCAAATGAACTGTGACTGTTACACTGAAATGGACAAATCAGATGGATTGACACAGTAACAGTAAATCATTACCTCCTGGCTCAAGTCAGCTGTCACTTTAAGTGCAATTCAATTCCTTACAACTCACTGAACAATTCAATATTTAGGCTATATTCATATATATTATTCAGATGTTCAAACATTTGACATTGACAAAATGACATTTGTTGACAGTTTTTTTACTTTAAAACCTTTTTAGACAACAATCTTTGTAACGCGGCAGTTCCCAATAAGTTTTAAGAAACAAATTGCGAAGGTTCAATTTAACGAAAAATGTCAAACCTTTTTATAAATGTTTTCAACGAACACTTATTACTCACCCTGAACTATGTCTTCTCGCGGCTCGACGGTAGCAGCGGTAGAAGTGTTGATCGTAGCATCTTCATGGTGGCTAACGTTAGCTTTCACAAATTTATCGCATGATCCTCTTATTGTTTTCTGAAACTCTTATTTTTCTTTCTTTTCCTTTTTTCGCCCCCTGAGTCGTGTCGATGAAATCGATCACGCTCTTGTTCTGCAGCCGACATTTTTTATTCTTCCTCAGAATAAAGCCATGGAGCGAGCACGTACATATCGAAATTACTAATACAATGTTATACATTTTTTCAAGTGTTATGAAATTATAGAAAGAGGTAGACACATCAGACATTTTATTTTGCTGGGTGAGAAACAAAAAAAAACGAAAATGTTTTTTTTCAGGTCAGGTGCGAGGCCTTGTGCGGTCGCACACCGGGCGCAGCCCTTACGATGGCTCTGCTCTTATTACATTAGAGAATGCAAATATGTAATATATATACTAAATAATATACTAAACATGATGTCACACATTTGCATAAAAAGGTTTCAGGTTTTCTGCATGGTGTATACTGTATGTAAAGTTTGCTTTATCCAAAACACATCTTATAGAAAAGCAAGCTGCCCTGCTAAAGGTAAATAATCAAAAGAGTTTATTTATCTTTAAAGATTGAATTTGTTGTCTAACAAGTTAACATTACACCTTAAGAGTTGTATTAAAAGCATTCTCAAAGTTTTCATTGAAGTTAAATGTAAGATTCGTTATAGTAGTTTTGATCATGTGTATTACACACAATACCAGAGAGTTTTGATCCTAATACTTAATTGTATTCTCATTTATAGATCACAATTTGACTTTGAAGAGACATTGACGAGATGAATATAACCTGTGAGATCTCCTATCCAGATAAATCTATTTCCTTTAATTACTCGGCTTGCAACAACACTGAGGTGTATGATGATTTCAAAATGTCATTGTTGGAGTCAGTTAATATACTGACTGTTCTGCTGAGTTTCCCCACCAACTCTTATGTGATATGGCTTATTGTAACAGGAACTGGAAATGGACTTGCGGCAGAAATATTAAATCTCAACTTCTCTATCTGTGAGATTTTCTATTGCATGGAATGTCTTTTGGCCTCTTTCTTCGATGATATTGAAACTGTCAACACAGTTTGGGACTTTTTAGGTGGATTTCCAGTCACCGGTCGTCCTCTGTTTCAGTGTCTGATGTGTGTGGAGCGTTACCTGGCTGTGGTTCATCCTGTAACCTTTCTGAAGTACAAACCTCTCAGATACAGACTCATGTGTTCTGCTGTCGCCTGGGTCATATGTTTTTGCTCCTGTATATTTAATGTTACGACTGCGTTCTATTCGTTAAAACATTTGTACTTTATTTCCTATTTTGCACAGTTCTTCCTCTTCCTCTCCATCCAGTTGTATTGTTGTCTGGCTGTTCTCAGAGCTCTGAAGCTGTCAGGACCAGGAGAGAGAGGGAGAGAGAGAGAGGAGGAAAACCACATGAAGAGAAGAGCGTTTTATATCATTCTTATAACTAATGTGACTATGGTTATCATATATGCGCCCCAGATTACTTTAGATAGTCTTGTTTGGACAACAAATGAAGACAAAGGCATACTTGGGTCTTTTAGTTATGTTTGTTTTCTTTTTGCTGGTTTGGTGCAGCCTGTTCTCTTTCTCTATCGGGTGGGTAAACCGAACTTTATCAAATGTCATTAATTGTACTTTAACAATCAAAGTATACAAACCGCACTGTTAAATGTCTAAAAACACACAAAGTGACCAAGATGCACTACTTGGTATTTGCAAAAAGCAGATAGATACTTCACCGAAGAACTTGGTGGATTTTAGACTTTAGGATACCTATGGGACAATTATTCATTATTAATGGGAAATAAATATGTTATTAATAAAACTGTTTAATAAACTTGGACATCACTTTATTGCACAAGTTCTTTTTTATTACTATGCTAGGAAATTTTTGTTTATTAATACAACTGTAACTTGATTTCTTTATAATAAACAACCTGCTAGTGATGCAAGAGATGTGTTGTAAAGTAAAAAAAAGAATACTGTAGCTGTTTTTGTGTTGATTGCTTAATATTTTATTCTTGAACCACCTTGTTACAGATCCATCTGATCTGTTCATTTTGTTATTTTATTATTTAGTTTAATATTGTCCATTTTGTCAATTTAAATGTATTTTTTATATAAAAAGATACTGTTTATCTTAAGTAATTTTATTTGCAGTTGATTGTATTGCACTTTTTGGACGTTGCTAATCTTTGTAACCAAAAGTAATTAAAGTGGTTAACATGTTTACAGTAAATGCATTGTCTACTGGTTTATTTAGCTAATTTTCAGTACACCACATTAAGTATGCCAATTGGTACTGCAAGACTTTGAATGTTAAAGTGCAAATTAACACTGTAAGGAACACAGCTACAACAAATAAAATTGATAATGGGTGTTTTAGATTTATAGTGTGCGAATAATCAAGGATTGACAATAATTAGTCATATTGGTGGCACAGAGGGGCCCCCAAATAAAATTCTGCTTAGGGCCCCCTGAAGGCTTGGGCCAGCCCTGGGAGACTAGTCAAACGGTGCGTAGATCCGCACCGATGCTGCCGGGGTTGCATTCCGTCTCGCAGAGGTTCCTGGTCGGGATTTCGAGACCAGTGGCGGCAGTGGGGGAGAGGTCATCGCTCCGGTCCTGGCTTGTGCCTTTTGCCGTGGGTGTGCCGGTGCTGAAGTGAAGTTAATTTGGGCTCGTCGTGTTCTTGAAGCCTGGACTCTGTGCAGAGAAACACGCAGAGTAGAAGTGGTAGGAGTATTACAATCACGTCGAAAATTTACCGCGGATTTGCGAGCGTCAGCCCGGGATTTTTCCAGCGCCGCTTTATGTTCTCGCAGCCGTGCCTGCTTCTCTAGTAAATCCCGGATCTGCTTCTCTATGGGATTTCTTTGGAAAATAAAAATATCTTTTATCTTAAATAATCAAACTTAACTACAATTTAAAACAAATTACAAATCAAATAAAAAAATAATACAAAAGTCTCTTTAAAATAAAGATATTGTCTGTGCTTTTCTTGGATTTTTTTACATTTAAGAAATATCAGCATATCCACATTTTCCAAGTTTGCAGTAAACACAGGGGCTCCTGCTGTTCAAAACATGTACTGCTGTTCAAATAACATCTCAACCGGCTTGAATAGTCACATATTATAATCGACAATTTTAACCGGCTCACGGTGAATCGTTACATCCCTAATCAAAAGCTGTTTTATGGCCAGGTATGGGCTTTTCGTTTAATAATTTCCTCGTAAATTAAACATGTTAAAGGTCTGGAATTGATTCTACGTGTGGTGTTTGCATCTGGAAGCTGTTGCTGTGAACCCACTTTTTATAAAATAACAGTGGTGGATGATGACATTATATCCTCTCCATGATAAAGAAAAACCCCTTCACAATGCCAAGACAAGTGAAGAATTAATCCGGATGCTTCTGTCTCCTGTTACATCACCAAAAAACACCAGTGACCCAGTGCCTTATAGAATTCTTTCTGGTTCTTGAATCTGATTGGCTGAGAGCCGTGTAATATTCCACCAGTATCATCACGGAAACCGCTTCACAGTTTGTATCACTGCACCACTAAGCTAAGTCGGACGAATATAAACGCACATTTGGCAGTGTCTCTTAGAGCAATTCACAACTGCTACAGCAGGTGGCAATATGCACCTGAACAAGTTACCACTGTTAAAGAGCGCATGTTGTCATTTTGTGCATAAGGGTTACCCATCACCCAGTGTCTGATCTGTGTGGAGCGTTACCTGGCAGTGGTTCATCCTGTAACCTTTCTGAAGTACAAACCTCTCAGATATCGAGTGATCTGCTCCATCCCTGCCTGGATCATTAGTCTCGGATCATGTTTGTGCTGCAGTTTGATTGCAAACTTACTAATATTCAATGGACATTCGTGGTTCTTTTTGGTGCAGTTCCTCTTCTTTCTCTCCATCCAGTTGTTCTGTTGTTTGGCTGTTCTCAGAGCTCTGAAGCAGTCAGGACCAGGAGAGAGAGGGAGAGAGAGAGAGGAGGAAAACCACATGAAGAGACGAGCGTGTCATCTCATTCTTATATCTACCGTGACCACACTTTTCATATATGCTACCCTTTTAATTTTAATGTTCTCTCCTACAGCAGGAATTGGACATAAAATAACAATGCGTTTTGGTCAAATATGTTTTACTGGCTGGTTTGGTCCAGCCTGTTCTCTTTCTCTACCGGGTAGGGAAACTGACGTTTTTTGCTTGCTGACACTGTTTTTTATTTGGTCTGTTTAATTGTTGTTCCTGAAGTAAAATGTGTTTTGTCAGAGTACAGCTCACGAGACTATTGGTTTCGAATTGTAAAAACCGAGAACTTAGTAGACTTCGTAAAACTTGTTACTACTTTTACTTTCATACAGCCTAATACTTTGTTGTGTCATTAGTAATTTAACCTGCAGGAAACATTTAAAAAGTGCAAAAAAGTGTCTATACTCTTTTTGTGTGATTAATGCAAATTATTTAATATGCAAATTTAAATGATCTGTATCATAATGGTGTTTGGACACTGACATCTTTTTATTTAGAGAGCTACACAATCACTTTTCAACTATAAATCTTTTCTTTATGAGATGCTGTTGCTTAATAGATGTGGTTTGTGGGTCGTTTTTCTAATGACCCTGTCTGTGAGTTCCGGTTGTGAGACAGGCAAAGAATTTGTATTTTAAAATGGTGAACTACATAAATAAAAACACTTAAATCCCTTTGAATGCAAGAACATTTTATTTGATTGAAATAAATTGACTCTATTCTTAAAATCTCATGCCACCCAGCTGCAATTTACAAATAACAAGCTATGACAATAGTCACTGAACTATTTCGTTTTTTTAAGATATACAGTATCTAAAAGTGATCTAAAAATATCTACAAATGTAGCACTGTACGTTTTTTGTAATGTAATATTTTCTCGTATAGGCCGTGTTTTTGTTCATCGTTTTAATGTAAATCGTTCATATACCAATTAAAATGTCATGAATAAATGTGTTCTTGAGGTTTGGTTTAGGGTTTGTTTACTAAAGTGTGTGATATATTTTTTGTGGTTGAGTTCATTTGTGGTTCGCTCATTTAAACAACATCAAACTATTTTCGTGCACAATTTCTTTATCTTGTAGTTAAAAAATGTACATGCATCCTGATCGATAGGGCTGCCTCCCCTTGCTGTCACCTAGCAACAGGTGTGAACAGCTGCAGCTAGTTATTATGGCGATGGTGTTGATGACGTAAGAGTACTGCGGTTCAGAGTCATGTAAACAGAGATGTGCAAGAAGGCGGGTGTTACGGAAATGTTTCAGCAGCCTATTTTACTAACAAAAAGAATAGCCGCATTGGATGACAATGTATTTTAACAATCATTTTTCAAGAAAAGTTACATAACTCATTTAAATGGACATAGTATTATTGTTGTTTTAACATTAGAGCACATGTATCAGGCAGGAAAAGCAGGATAAATTAAGTTAAAGCAGCATTACACTTTAACACAAACATTTACATTAAAGGCAAATAATGCCTTTCCTTTTAATAATTAAACTCTTCTTTATGTAACTGAAAATAATTATGTAATTGAAAATAGTGATAAGGTTTTGGCATTTGACCAAATGTCTGTTTTGCTTCAAATGACCGATGACATCTGTTGTTTGATAGGATTTTTATAGCTAATGCTGTTGTTTTTTTATAAAAACCCATTTGTCACACCTCTATCAGTTTTCAGTATTTTGAATACGTTTTTAGTCATTGAAAGTGGTTTTATGGTTTTCATCTCAAAGGACTCTCATTGACCCTGATCTGTCATTAAGAAACAAACTATTATGGTAATACTCTTAGACAACACACTCTGTCTTTTTGAAGCAAATATGATGCCACACAAGAGGTGTACATCTGGTGTAATAGATTCCTGATTCATTTTTGTGCCGCACACAGTGTTGAGATGAACATCTCCAGTGAGATCTCCTCCATTCATGGATCCAATTCTTCTCATTACTTCTTTTCCAATGGCACTAAAGCAAAAGCTGACTTTGAAATGTTCTCAGTATATATCGTCAACATTGTATTAAGTTGTCCCACCAACTCGTATGTGATATGGCTTATTGTGACAGGAACTGGAAACGGACTTCCAGCAGAATTCTTCGTTCTCAACTTCTCTGTCTGTGAGATTCTCTTGTGTTTGGACACGCTCGCTGTTTTTTTCAGCTATAAATTTAAAATTCCATGGAATGTTGTGGCTTTTTTAGATGGAGTCCTCGTCATTGGACATCCCTTGTTTGAGTGTCTGATCTGTGTGGAGCGTTACCTGGCGGTGGTTCATCCTGTAACCTTTCTGAAGTACAAACCTCTCAGATACAGACTTCTGTGTTCTGCTGTCGTCTGGGTCACAACATTTGTCTTTGGTGGATTTAATGCTATAACCTTGTCATTTGTTGTTGAGGTGTACTTTATTTTCTTGATCACACCATTCTTCGTCTTCCTGTCCATAAAGTTGTACTGTTGTGTGGCTGTTCTCAGAGCTCTGAAGCAGTCAGGACCAGGAGAGAGAGAGAGAGAGAGAGAGGAGGAAAACCACATGAAGAAAAGAGCGTTTCATCTCATTCTAATAACTACTGTGAGCATGATTATTATATATTTTCCATACTTTTTAATTGTTCTTATTAGATCAGAGAATGAAAGCATGTTCATGTTTGTAGGTCAAATTTGTTTTATTTTGGCTGGTTTGGTTCAGCCTGTTCTCTTTCTCTACCGGGTGGGGAAACTGAACTTCATCAAATGTCAATAATTTCTCTTGAATTATCAGAAATATTGTATTCAAATATTCACCTTTATTTTACTGTACACTAGATGTAACGGATGACACATGGATGATTATTGAAACTCTCAGTGAGTGTTATACTGGATTATACTGGACTGTTTTCATATTGACATTGCTTTTAATTAGATATATGTGTGTTTGATATTTTTAAAACATTGTATCTGATACATGCTCAAAAACAAATGTACAGTATAATGCAATGCAAGTCGCTTTGGATAATAGCATCTGCCAAATGCGTAAATGTAAATGTACTTTGTATCTTCTCCTGAATGTATTTGAGTATTTACAGTATAACTTTTATTTAACTTTAATGTCTTTAGTATAATTATTTCCTCACAAATGTATAATTTTCTTATTTTTTTCATGAAAGCAGCTTGTTCATTTATAAATTACCTGATACAAATTTAACAAAATGCTAAAAAATATAATAATTAATAAATATATAATATAAATATAAATAAATATAATAAATCATTTATTTTAAATAATTTATTTCTTGGTGCAGTTATATAGATAGGGCGGTATTAAAAATTCCTCTAGATCTTTGTAATATGTTGAGATTTGAATGAAACGGCTTTGACCATTAGCATTTAGACTGAATAATAAAACAGTTGACATTTTCTACCGATTTCTTGCCTGTGAAAAACATGAGCGTGCATTTTTTCTTGATGAATCTAAACTGAATCTAAACTTTTCTCATTTTAGATGGCAAAATAAACACAATTTCACAGAAATTTTCAAAAGACAGTTGTTTCCAAAAAGGGTTGTTTGATAATCTGCAAATTCAGCCAGAATCTTTAAACACTATACTTTTATTATTGCACATTGCTCTGCTTTTTCTGCGCATTTAAACTAATAGTGTAGGGGTTTTTTTGCTTGCTGTAAGGCATTATTTATTGTTCACATCTGTTGTTCTGTTTTGATTTCTTTATAGCTTTTGTTGATTTTGTATCTGTTTTCAGTATTTTGAATAAGTTCTTTTTTAACGAATGTGGTCCTGTTGTTTTCATCTCAGTTGACCCTGAATGATGTTTGACAACTTGGAGTTCAAATGTAAATTGTTTTGTTCATTTGCGGGGATGAATTACTCATCGACTCTTTATAGTACTTTGTTGAGGTAACACTCTTGGACAAAACAGTGTGTTTTTACCACAAATTTGTTGTGCACACAGTGAAGAAATGAAAATGGACTTGCAGCAGAAGTCTGGATTCTTGTGTTCCTTTTAAATGGACACTTGTCAGCCTTTCTTTGAGTGTCTGATTTGTGTGGAGCGTTACCTGGCAGTGATTCATCCTGTAACCTTTCTGAAGTACAAACCTCTCAGATACACCCTGCGCTCCAATTCGTCAACTTATACTGGCCCCAATAATAGGTTTTTAGTGTTGGAATAGTAGGTACTTTTGAGTGCATGGCAAAATAGATTGCACAAACTGGGACATACTAACAGGAGTCAGTATAAGGGTAAATTCATACATCATCTGAAAGCCGAATAAATAAGCTTTCCATTAATATATGGTTTGTTAGGACTAAGGACTGTGGTTTTGTGGTCAAGGGTCACATATGTCAATGTAAGGAAAACATTGGAAAGTAATTTTGAATTGCATGATCAAGTTGTGTTCACTAGATTTTGAATAGGCCAAACATGACACATGGACATTTATTGATCGGTAAAGAATTACCATCATGTCTTTTCTATCAGACTCCCATCACTGTTAAACATATTATTCTTGTCATGGTCCTGCCTTCTTGTTCAGGATTTTCTAGTCTTGTGGCAGGATCATGACAGATCCCTTATGTTTAGTGTGAGAAAGTCATGGTTTATTTATCTTTTGACATTCCATGTGCTTTCTCGTGTCTCGTCATTAACCCCTTCACCTCTGGCTGCCTGCAATTGGGTTCTTCCCCACCACGCAAATCGTGACAGAACGCACGAGCCCCTATCTAACCCAGCAGGCAGCAGGCATGGAGTCGAACGAGGCAGTTAGGAGCCGCTAGGCTCACGTCCTGTTCGGCTTCCGCCAGAGGGGGACCCCCGTGAAGGACTTCGCCATGGACTACCTGTCCACCGCGCGCTACTCGGGGTTCACCGAGGCAGAGTTGAAGGTGATCTTCAACAGCTGCCTCGATGAACCCTTCGAGCCAGCTGAGATGCGCCGGTTGAGACCCCTGGGCTTCGTGGACCAGCTACAGATCGCGATGAGTCGTGAGGAGCCCAGGAGAACGTCCATGGCAGAGCCTCTCACGGGGCGGGCGACCATCCAGGTGGACAGCCCCCTACAGATCGGGGTTTTGGGTGTCGCCACACCGGTATCCTCACCCCCCACAGCCTCTCCACCGTCCACCAGCCTCGTGGGCAAGCGGGGGAGGCGAGAGTCCTGGGGATCCACCTCCGAGGAGTCCCAGCCGGAGCCAGCCGTGCCGTTCACCTCCTTTCTTCAGCCGACCTCCAGGCGGGCGGCGCGGCTGAAGAAAAAGAGGCAGCAGCAGGCAGCGCAGGCTCCGTCCCAGCCGGTGTCCAGTCTTGTGCCCAGTCCGGTGCAACCGATGTCCAGTCCGATGTCCAGTCCGGTGCAGCCGGTATCCAGTCCGGTGCAGCCGGTGACCAGTCTTGTGTCCAGTCCAGTGTTCTGTCCTGCCCCGTCCGGTGTCCAGCCCGGTGTCCAGTTCAGTGCCCAGTATGGTGCCCAGCCCGGTGTAGCCAGGGATCCAGGCCGGTGCAGCCGGCGTTCCAGCCGGCCTTCCAACCGGCCTTCCAGCCGGCCTTCCAGCCGGTGTCTCAGCCGGCAGTCCGCCCGGCTCCTAGCCAGGTCTGGCCGACAGCCAAGTCAGCCGCCACCAAGTCTCCGGGGACTCCACCCACGCGAGCGCCCCCAGGGACTAAGACTGTTCCCCCGAGTCCCAACCCCTTTGGACCGCCCCCCACGAACCCTTTTTTGGTCCCACCCCACCTCCCATGTTTGTTATTTTTGTTGTCCCACCTTAACCCATTTGTCACTATTACCTGTCTGCCCCTGATTGTATTGTCTATGTTCTTCTGGTTCTTGTCACTGTCCCAGTTCGTCTTGTCTTGTTAGTCGGCCCCTTGGTGAACACCTGGGGGTGTTCATTAAAGTGGGGGGCTCTGTCATGGTCCTGCCTTCTTGTTCAGGATTTTCTAGTCTTGTGGCAGGATCGTGACATATCCCTTATGTTTAGTGTGAGAAAGTCATGGTTTGTTTATCTTTTGACATTCCATGTGCTTTCTCGTGTCTCGTCATTGGCCCCGCCCCTTTCTTTTCCCGTATTACTTCCCGGCCATGTATCATTACCCTCACCTGCCTAGTGTTATCATCCCTCATTTGTGTTCCCTATATAATGCCCTCGTGTTCATTGTCCTGGGCTCCTGCTCCCCGTCTAGTGTGTGTATTCTTTGTTTATATTATTCTTATTATTTGGACCTTGTTTGCCTTGCCCCCTCGTGGGAAGTCTTTGTTTTGTTGTATTTTGCCTTCGTTTAGCTTTTCCCCATTGTGGGTGTTTTATTTGTTATTAAAGTATTTGTGTTAACCCCTTCACCTCTGGCTGCCTGCAATTGGGTTCTTCCCCACCACGCAAATCGTGACAATTCTGCACTGTTTACAGTAAGAAAAGGCTTTTATTCAAAGACATGTTTATCTGTATATCCTGAATGTATTTAGTACAATTAAAAACAGTTTTACAGAGAACATAAATCTAAATGATGTGCAGTGAGTTCTGGGAATGAAGATGCATGTAATGGTTTATTGGAATGATGAGCACTGACATAATTGAAAAGAATGTAGTTTAATTTGCTAAATGGAAAAAAATGCAGAGAAATAAACTGGCATTATAAATTATTCACATGTTTGTCAGATGAGTGTCTGTTTTTAGTATTTTGAATAAGTGTTTGCATAAGCCTAGATCTCCTGATGTCCAAACCTAACCTTGTCTTTTTAAAAAAATGTAAATTCAGTTTTAAAATAAATCTGATCCTGACTCATTTTTTGACTGGACACAGTGAAGAGATGAACATCTCCAGATGTTATAGCATTTTTTTCCCTTGTTCTGCCTTTCTGTCTTTTATTACATGAGGGATTTTTGTACTTTGTGTCAGTAGGGTTTAATGCACAAGCTTACTGAAAAAAAATCTACATCTTTTAGAGCCGGTAAGTATGATTGCCATCTTTTGCAGGCAGAACCTGCAGACAGCGGAGAAACAAACCATTTAATAACTTTTTTTCATGAATGCACATTGAAAGGCACAGAATAATAATAATAATAATGATGTATTGGTAATCCTGTAAATCTGTTTATGGATCTTGTTTTTACTGTGTCAGAGTATCTGTTTTCAGTATTTTGAATGAATAGTTATGTTGTTTTAGTTTGTGATTATTGAAAGTGGGTGGTCATTATTTATTATCAAACAACACAAAACTCACATGGTTGCATAAATATGTTCAGGTCTCTTGCTAGATAATGTTGTGAAAGTTGCATGAGCTATACATACAAGAACAGCTAGAAGCAGTCAAACAGCTCAGGTAATTTACTACGTAACTTTATTTATACATTTATAAGCTTATACATTTATACTTAACTCACATTAACTAAACTCTTAAAACATTTCTGAATGTTATTAATTCATATAATGACTATTAATATTGAACATAAAACTTGTGATGTTTCTTATTTTTTATACACAGAGCACAAATTCATTGCATTTTCCTGTCCTCTTTTGATTGATATATCGTCCCTGATCATCGGCCGATAGTGTGAAAATTGCTTTCATCAACCTATAGCGATTATTGGCCAATATATTGGAGCATATGATATTTAAATATATTATATTATACTGGAATGAAAACGCAATTGTGATTTTTTTAAAAGGTATTCTTTATAGGAGTTTTGACATAGCAGAATGTTGGTTGACTAACACTTCTTTGTATATTCTCATTTAGAGATCACACTTCAATTTTATCAGCCACACGCATTGAAAAGATGAACATAACTTGTGAGATCTCCTCCACTAATGAATCAAATTCCTTCAAAGCTTCGAACAACACTGAAGTGGAAGATTTTCGAATAGGCTTATTGGGAAATATAATGACTATTCTGTTGAGTTTTCCTACCAACTCTTATGTGATATGGCTTATTGTGACAGGAACTGGAAATGGACTTGCGGCAGAATTTTTCACTCTCAACCTCTCTGTCTGTGAGATTTTCTATTGTATAGAATGTCTTATGATCTGTCTCAGCTATCAATTTAAAAGTTTAAAAGGAGTGATACATGTTTTAGATGGAATTCCAATCACCGGTCGTCCTCTGTTTCAGTGTTTGATCTGTGTGGAGCGTTACCTGGCGGTGGTTCATCCTGTAACCTTTCTGAAGTACAAACCTCTCAGATACAGACTCATGTGTGCTGCTGTTGCATGGGTCATGTGTTTTTGTTCCTGTATATTTTTGTTTATGCTTTTGTTTTTTTTCATTATTCGTGTGTACTTTATTTTATATTTTGCACAGTACTTCATCTTCTTCTCCGTTCAGTTGTTTTGTTGTGTGGCTGTTCTCAGAGCTCTGAAGCTGTCAGGACCAGGAGAGAGAGGGAGAGAGAGAGAGGAGGAAAACCACATGAAGAGACTAGCGTTTTATTTCATTCTCATAACTACTGTGACAACGGTTATCCTAAATACTCCCGAGATTACTTTAATACTCGTTGGCCAGAGTTCAAAAGGTCCTAACGTTCTTCTGCCTGTTAGTTATATATTTTTTCTTTTTGCCGGTTTGGTGCAGCCTCTGATGTTTCTTTACCGGGTGGGGAAACTGAACTTCATCAAAGAGAAGATGAAAATGTAGAGACAAGCATTTGATTTCATTCTAACTACTGTGATCATGGTTACCATATATGTGCCATATATTGTTTTAATTAGGCTATTATAATGTATACAAAATAATATATAATATATTATTTTAATATATTTGATTTAATTACTACATTAGAGAATGATGATGTGTATTGTTCTTTTTTGTAGCCTGTTCTCTTTCTCTACCAGTTGGGAAAACTTCATCAAATGTCAATAATTTTACTATCAAAATCTCTAGGATACCTCCCAGGAGCAAATATTGTAGGCATCCTTCAGTCTCGAGAGACCATGGATAAAAATTGCTTTGAAAATTGGCTATTTAGTATACTATTTAGTGTAACATTTTTCTGACAATATCTAAAAATTAGTTTTAAAATGTCTAAAATTGAAACAACATATTCCTTAGTACTGTACGTTTTTGTAATGTAATATTCCTTGTTTATGTAAATAAGTCATATAGCTACAAATAAAAACTTTAACTACTTTAAATGTTACTTCAACTCTTTTTTATCTTACATTGTTCTTAAGTATGTTTGTCACGTTTTGCAGGTATAACCCGCAGACAGCAAAATTAAATAAAACTATTTTAATGAAAGCATATAGAAAGGCAAATAATAATCATCATAGTAATAATGCATTGGTATTCCTGTAAATCTCTTGATGAATCTAGTTGTTCTTATTGCGTATCTGTTTTCAGTATTTTTGTTGTTTTAGTTTGTATTTGATTATTGAAATATGTGGCTATTATTTAGGGGTATGGTGAAATTCTTATAGAACAACAATGAATGACCAATGAATAACTTTTCATTATTTATTTGTTGTTGTTGTAAAAATTACATTTTTGCCAGTTTTTATAACAACGTAAACATTTTAAATGACATTTTATAACTCAAGTAATGACGTTTTATACATACATTACAACACACGTCACATATTTGCATAAATATGTTCAGGTCTCCTGCTAATGTTGGGTAAGTTGCATGATCTATACATACAAGAACACCTGTTATGGGAAGACAAATAACTAGGTCATTTATTAAGGGACTTCATTGGTGCGAAGACACTTTGTTATGATCAAATTATTATGAATATTTGTTTTTGAAAGTTTGAAAGCTATAACATTCAGGTGTACTTCATATAGCAGAATGTTGGTCAACTAACACTTGTGTTCTTATTTTTAGATCACAGTTTGATTTCATCGGGCATACACAGTGAAGATATGAATATAACATGTGAGATCTTCACAAATGAATCAAATCCCTTTAATTCTTCAGCTTGTTAAAACACTGGAGAGGATAATGATTTTGAAATGGCTGCTGAGCTTTCCTGCCAACTCTTATGTGATATGGCTTATAACAGGAACTGGAAATGGACTTGCGGCAGAATTCTTCATTTTCAACTTTTCTGTCTGTGAGATTTTCAATGGTAGAGAATGTCTTTGTGTGGACATTTTCACTTAGGGGTGTACTCACTTTTGTTGTCAGCAGTTTATAATAATGTCTATAGACATTAATGGCTCTGTGTTGAGTTATTTTGAGGGGACAGCAAATTTACACTGTTATACAAGCTGTACACTCACTGCTTTACATTGTAGCAAAGTGTCATTTCTTCAGTGTTGTCACATGAAAAGTTATAATAAAATATTTACAAAAATGTGAGGGGTGTACTCACATCTGTGAGATACTGTAGATAAACTACAAGCTACTCATTGATAAAAGCAGTTAAGTTACAGCTTAGCTACCCATCTGAAAAAGTAGTTAGCTACACTACAAGCTACTTTAAAAAAGTGTAATATTTATTATAGCAAACTGTATAGTAAATTTCCTAGATACAGTACCATTTTTTTACTTTAGTAAATATTAAAGTATACTACAGAATGTATAAAGTGTATGAATTTACTATAGATACTACAGAATACTGTAGTATGTGTTAATAGAGTGTGATATATTTTTTCCTGCACAAAAATTGTAATATGTTACTGTGGGTGGGTGATAAAACATGGAATATAAAACATTCTACATATAAATTTCTGAACAATAAATCACCCAAGTTCTATTATTATTTTATTATTACTTTTTAGTGTTTTGTGGATCTTTTGAATGAATTTTGGGAGTGGTCTTGGTTTCGACTCGGTCTCGGTCTGCCTTGGTCTTGGTCTTGTCTTGGTCTCGACACCCTCTGGTCTCGGTTTTGGTGGTCTCTACTACAACACTAGATACACTCCCCCAGCGTTCGTATAGGTTTCGTAAAGTTTTTTGAACATGAAATTCCGTTACGTAACAACTTTTCTTAGTTCCTTATTGGACAATTCTCTCTGAAAAGCATGCCCTCGCGTCAACCCGCGAGAGCGAGATAAAAGAGTAAGCCCACGCGTCGACCAGGGGGAGCGGGAAGAGGAGGATGCTCACACATCAACCAGCTGAAGTAAGAGAGAGTGAGCACTGTGTATTCGCGAAGTTCAGCTGTGTTTGTTTGTTCACTGCATTTCGGTGAGGAATGTTATATAATCGCTGGAATATAACGCTGCATTTGGAGATCGTTTGAAACTGATAGATAGAGCGGTCACAGTGCTAAAAGATGCCAGACATGTACCGGACTCCGTAAGTGAAACTGAGTCATATGTCTGTGTTTTGTTGGCAATCGGTGCATACATGCGTTATGTAAACAACACAAACTTATAGTGAATCAACAGTTATGCAGGGATAATGCGATGATGTATTGTGTGCTCGTGCGGTAGAAAACTAACATTTGTGCGAACATGTAAGGGAAAGAATCTGCTCTGATGTAATACACGGCCACGATGGCTGATGTTATTGATGTAAGGATGGATGCGATATATTTTGATATATCTAATTCACTGTAAAGAAAAATGGTACAGTTTTAATAAAAATGCACAGGGAAATGATAAAATTCCACTCGGGTCCTAAATTCCTCTCCTGAAATCAAAGAACATCCCTATGAATGAATGCAGCCTCTTCACATCAGGATCCTCTATAAAAGCACATATTTTAGTCACTGAGATGGTCTCTGTGTGATCAAAATGTGTGCCATGAATGACTGTATTAATGAATGAATGAATGAGTTACACCACTTGCGCATTGAAAAGGGGGAGGAGATGGAAAGAAACTCTGGGTTTACCAAAGAAAACCTGCTCCCGACCAGGTTAGGTTCACAGAGTAAGTTACTATGGTTACTGACTCTGAGTATAAGTTACCTCTCTTTTAGAAACGGGCTTGAGTTACCCCGCTTTCTGGGGTTTTACATACCTCACATTCTGAAATGGAAAACCCAGAGTTTCCCTCATTTCAGGGTTAATATATGAAACAGGCCCCAGGAGGACTGTGCAAATATGACATTTTTGTTTTGATTTGTCGGTATTTTGAATATGTTCATTTTTACTCATCCTCTGTGGTTTCTATTGCCATCATCCATTTTCTTCTTTATTCTTTTGTGTGAGTCCAAATGTAAATTGTTTTGCCCATTTGTTGAGATGCAATACTCATTGACTCTTTATAAAGATCGGCAGTAAGGGTTTAACTCCGATCTGATAGATTCCTGGTTTATTTCTGGACGCACACAGTGAAGAGATGAACATCTCCAGTGTGATCTCCTCCCAATTCTTCTCATAACATCTTTTCTAATGACACTGAAGCGAAAACTGATTTTCAAGTTGTTTTTATCCTCAGCATTCTGTTGAGTTTTCCTATCAGCTCTTATGTGATATGGCTTGTTGTTACAGGAACTGGAAATGGACTTGCAGCAGAATTCTTCATTCTCAACCTCTCTGTCTGTGAGATTCTCTTGTGTGTGCAATTTCTTCTCTGTTTTTTCACCGACACATTTCGGATTGCCTGGGTCGTTGTGGCTATTGTAGATGGATTAGGCATCAGTCGTCCTCTGAATGTCTGATCATGTCTGATGTCTTCTGCTGTCACCTGGATGGCAACATTTGCCTCCGGTGGATACAATGCTATGGCTTTGTTGTTCGCCTATGACTCGTATTTTATTTTATGGATGCCACTATTCCTTCTCGTCCTCTCTGTTCAGTTATTTTGTTGTCTGGCCTTTCTCAGAGCTCTGAAGCAGTCAGGACCAGCAGAGAGAGAGAGAGAGAGAGAGAGAGAGAGAGAGAGAGAGAGAGAGAGAGAGAGAGAGAGAGAGAGAGAGAGAGAGAGAGAGAGAGAGAGGAAAACCACACGAAAAGAAGAGCATTTTATTTTGATAACTAGCCTACTGTGTGCATGCTTCTCATATCTACCCCATATGAAGAGTTTGGTTCCAAAATGAGATCATTTTCAAAAATCATGTTTTTTTATGCATTCCAATTAATATCAAACAAACTGCAGTTGGTTTGTTTTGATTTAAGCCATAATATCTCAAGAAATACAGCTAACTAACACAATAAAACACAATAAAAACATGATAACATAATAAAAAACATGATTTTTGATTTGTTTTTAAAAACAGATCTCATTTTGGAACCAAACTCTTCATATATTCTTTTAATAGCTCTTATTACATCAGAGAATGAAAGCTTATTGATGTGTGTAGCTCAGGCTGGTTTGGTGGAGCCTGTTCTCTTTCTCTACTAAACTTGATCAAATGTCAGTAGTTTTCCTTAATGTGAATATTTAAAGCAGGTGGTGGGTTTTTTGGATGTAGGTAGATTGCTATGTCACCCGGTTTTGTTGTCTTTATCTCAACCATGAGTGACTTTCCATTATTTCTAGATTAGAATGAACATTTTTGTCTATTTAGAATGATGATGTAAAAGTTATTATATAAAGTATTCATTGACTTTTTATATAGATCTTCCATTTAGGCCTTTAAGAACTGAACTAAACTAAACACGATGTCATTTGCATGAAATGGTTTCATGTTTCCGGCATGTTAAAAAAAAGTGAAGGTTTCACTATCTACACAAAACACGTCTCATGGAAAAGCAAGAAGCACAGCTATAGGTAATTCATGACAACGTTTGATTTATCTGTTTATTCAAAATAACATTTTAAAAACAATGTGTTTTAATCTTTCATGACAGAGGTTAAAATTTGTCATTGGTGCAGATGCATTTTTGTTGTAGGTCAAAGGATTTTGTTTTTTTATCGTTTGCTTTGTAAAGTTAAATGTGATTTTATATAAGGTACTTTATAAATGTTTTGATCAAGTGTATTACATACCAGAGTTTTTGATCTGCTAACACTTGTATTCTCATTTATAGGTTTGACTCTGACATTGAAGAGATGAATACAACCTGTGAGATCTCTTCCACCGATGAGAATTCCTTCAGTTATTCAGCTTGCAACAACACTGAGGTGGATCATGATCTCACAGTCTCAGTGATTAAGTCAGTGGCATATATACTGACTGTTCTGTTGAGTTTCCCCACCAACTCTTATGTGATATGGCTTATTGTAACAGGAACTGGAAATGGACTTGCGGCAGAAATATTAAATCTCAATTTCTCCCTCTGTGAGATTTTTTATTGTATGGAATGTCTTTTGGCCACTTTCTTTGAAATCGAAACTGTCAATAGAGTTGTGGATTTTTTAGAGGGGCTTCCTATGACTGGTCGTCCTCTGTTTCAGTGTCTGATCTGTGTGGAGCGTTACCTGGCGGTGGTTCATCCTGTAACCTTTCTGAAGTACAAACCTCTCAGATACAGACTCATGTGTGCTGCTGTCGCCTGGGTCATATGTTTTTGCTCCTGTATATTTAATGTTACGACTGCGTTCTATTCGTTAAAACATTTGTACTTTATTTCCTATTTTGCACAGTTCTTCCTCTTCCTCTCCATCCAGTTGTATTGTTGTCTGGCTGTTCTCAGAGCTCTGAAGCAGTCAGGACCAGGAGAGAGAGGGAGAGAGAGAGAGGAGGAAAACCACATGAAGAAACATGCGTTTTATATCATTCTTATAACTAATGTGACTATGGTTATCATATATGCGCCCCAGATTACTTTAGATAGTCTTGTTTGGACAACAAATGAAGATGAAGGCATACTTGGGTCTTTTAGTTATGTTTGTTTTCTTTTTGCTGGTTTGGTGCAGCCTGTTCTCTTTCTCTATCGGGTGGGTAAACCTAACTTTATCAAATGTCATTAATTGTACTTTAACAATCAAAGTTACAAACCGCACTGTTAAATGTCTAAAAACACACAAAGTGACCAAGATGCACTACTTGGTATTTGCAAAAAGCAGTTAGATACCTCACCGAAGAACTTAGTGGATTTTATAATAAAGTTACAAATTTCATTTCTATGAACACATCTGACCAAAGTTGCAATATGGTGTCAAAGCAACAATATAAACGTTACTGCGCATGCGCGCGTTCGTGGACTGCCCTTAACTTCCAGTACACATACGCAAATAATAGAGCGACTGTAGATTATTTCTGATAACAATTAAAAGAAACCGAGAAAAACCGTTACTTGGCTAAACTTGCCTCTCCAATATTTTGAATTTAGACTGCGATACCAATCTCAACCGCTAGATGTCAATGTACCATAAGGTTTCTTTAAATGCGACAAAACTACAGGACCCATTCAGCAAATTGTTTGTTTAATTAAATTAACGTATAACAAAATTAAACAAATCGTTTATTTAAAACAATTAATATACAATAAAATAATAATTTACATGCATTTTAACGCAAATTAAATAAAATATAAATAGTTATATTATTAGACACTAGCCAGACTGATAACAAACAGACCGGAAGTTAAGTGTAGTCCAGGCGTGCGCGTCTTAATGCTTCAAGGTGCAGTTCTTGGTGTTTGCAATAACCATACACATAGATCACTTGGTGGAAGACTTTAAAATATTTATGAAAAATGAATAATACATCTGTTTAAGGTAGTTGAAAATGACTTTAGTGCACAAGCTCTTTTTTATTCATATGAACTGTATCTTGTTTTAATTGATAACTTGATTTCTTTATAATAATAAACTTACTAGTGATGCAATAGATGACAAAGTGTGTTTTAAAGCTTAAAATATTTTTGGAATGTTTCAGCTGTATTTGTGTTCACAATAAATAAAACATTGCTTTTACTAAACAACTGTCTTTTAAGTTCATATTTCAAATTTAAAATGTACATATTTTGTGAATTGTTAGCTAAAAACCTCAGTTTCACTCTCTTTCATTTTGCCTGTTAATCTTTGTCATTGAAATACGTGTTACTTTAACAATTTAAAAGCAAATCTGTGTTTATTCACAATAGGGATAAATGGATTAAGTGGCTATTTGTTTTACATATAAAACCAGCATGTTTGTTTTCATATAATCACATTGTCATTTATTTTCATGTGGACACCTGTGCTGTCATCAGTGTGGAACAAAGTGGATTCTCATATATCACGTTTGATCCAGGTTATGAAACATAAGTCCCTGAGATAAGTTTCACATCCTTGTTTAAAAAATAACTTCTAAAAATACATTTCACTGCTGGATGATGACACAGTATACATTATGATCCAATAAAAAATGTTGCATTAAATGTTGCATTAAAATGTTGCATTAAAAAAACGTTTTACAGAATGTTTGCGCTTGGGGGTGTATATGGAGTTTGGTTTATGGGTGTACAACAGCAAAAACATTACATACTGTAAAAATCTTAAAATAATATGAGTCACATGACAGAAATTGACCCAAAACTGTCCCAGGCTTTATAACTGTCTGAGTACACGTATCGCACACCGCTTCTGAGCGGCCTGCAAGTGCATTGCATCATCATGTTTAGGGGCTCCTCTTCCCATGTGATGTCACGGAAAACTGTCTAGTGTGTTACTTCATATGTACACAAGCACAACAACCGCAAGTCTGGATATTGCGACAGGCCCGTTGTCTCATGAAACTGGTTACTTCTTTTTCAAATTTCCAAAAGGTTCTCTTTAGTGGCTAGAAGTAAAAATACAGGGACGATTGTGTAATATTTGTGTGCACATAGCACTCTGTCTTGTTGCTTTAAGACTTTTAAGCCATCTCAAGTACTTAAAAAAACAGTGTCTTTGTGAACATGGTGTATGATGGAATCATTTAATTTATTTGCATATCAGGGTTCCAGATAAAAAGTACACGTTGCATCCCATGTTAAATCAAGTCATCTGGGAATGCAACTAGTTTAAGGGTGACTGCAGCTGCAACTCTCTCTGGTAAATATATTTTTAAACCACATCATTATTTTTGATAGCAAGACAGTGCTGATTTATGCTTGTTTTTGTCTAGCATTGCACATTCATGTTTGATTGAGTGATAAGCATTTGAATGCAAACTTACTAATTAAGTGGATCTCAATAATGTGAATGGAAAGGTAATTAGAACCTTTGTTAACTTTTCTTAATGCATTACACGGATTGCGATTTTCTTTTTTCCCCAGATTCTACTTAATGTTTTACGTATTTGTGCATGTATGTTTTTCGTATACTGTATGTATGTAGGTATATCTTTGTTTTTTCTGTTTTCTTTTGGGTGCACTATTTGATTACATCATTTTCAAGATGTTAAAGGGATACTCCACTCATAAATTTAATTTCTATCATCATTTTCTCACCCTCAAGTTGTTCCAAACCTGTATACACTTCATTGTTTTGATGAACACAAAGAACGATATTTGGAAAAAATGTTAGCAACTGACATTTCTGAGACATCACTATCTACAATAGCAGTCAAAATTATTGTATTTTTGTTTTGTTCTGTTGAACACAAAATGAGAATTTAGGAAAGCAAACCGTTCTAGAGCACATTTGACTACCATTTTATTTTTTGCTGCAGTCAATGATGTCTCAGAAATGTCAGTTGCTAACATTTTTCCCAATATCTTTAAGAAGATATGTGACCAATGAGCACCAGTGGCTACACCTTTAGAGCACACATAGCTTTCTTATTATCAAGACTAATGTTAATTTGTACAATTTGTCATCTGTACAGTTTTGAAATGGTCAGGTGATTTAACACTTTCTTCTATTTCTCAATAATAGATCACAAATCTGTTTCTGACAGCACACAGTGAAGAGATGAACATCTCCAGGCAGATCTCCTCGACTCATGCATCCAATTCTTCTCTTTACTTCTCTTCCAATGTCACTGTAAAAGAAAGTCATTTTGACATGTTCAAAGTGATAGACGTCATCTGTGTGATGTTGGGTCTGCCCATCAACTCTTATGTGATATTGCTTATTGTGACAGGAACTGGAAACGGACTTGCGGCAGAATTCTTCATTCTCAACTTCTCTGTCTGTGAGATTCTTCTGTGTGTGGAAATTCTCTTGACTGTTCTTGGTGATGCAATTTATTTTCTCTTCACTATTGTCATTTTTGTAGAGGGGCTACCCATCACAGGCTGTCCTCTGTTTCAGTGTCTGATCTGTTTTGAGCGTTACCTGGCAGTGGTTCATCCTGTAACCTTTCTGAAGTACAAACCTCTCAGATACAGGGTGATCTGTGCTTTTGTCGTCTGGGTGGCAACGTTTGTCTCCAATGGGGTTATGATAGCTATTATTTTGTGGTCATTACACCTCGATGTGTACTTTGGTTTTATACTGGCACAGTTCCTCGTCTTCCTCTCCGTCCAGTTGTTTTGTTGTTTGGCTGTTCTCAGAGCTCTGAAGCAGTCAGGACCAGGAGAGAGAGGGAGAGAGAGAGAGGAGGAAAACCATATGAAGAGAAGAGCGTTTCATCTCATTCTGATAACTGCTGTGATTTTGTTTATCACATATATTCCCTTTATTATTTCAATGTTGTATTTTGTAAGTCCAGCAGAAAACAGTCACTCACTCCTGTCTATTGCTTTTGCTTGTTTTGCATTGGGTGGTTTGGTGCAGCCTCTTTTGTTTCTCTCCCGGGTGGGGAAACTAAACTTCATTAAGTTTCAGTAATTCCTTCTTTTAATTTCCTAAATAAAAGAGTTTAGTCTGTGTTTCCTGGTGTTAGAAATATTGAATAGTTTTAAATGATGTAACAATGACAATGGGGTGATAACTATTCGTTGGTTGAATATTTGCTTCAGAGTTCAATCCCAATAAGAGCATCAATGTATACATGAAGCATAAACCAATTTGTTTTTGTATGTAATGGAGAGGGGTCATATCCTAATTCAGTTTATTTGCATGTTCAAAGTCTCAGAGTTTAGTTCAAATTTAAATAATAAATCCACAATTGGTGCATGCAAAGCGTCACAGGATATGCACAACGATATTTCTCAACATAACCTCCCTTTTGGTGCATGTGTTGCATCTGGTTTGCCTTGTTAAGTCTTTCAGTTTAAAAATAAGACACAGTTGATCAAAGGAATATGAGTCGGGGTGTAATTTTAAAATGTGTTCTCTTGTTTTTTATTTTTATTTCAATATATCTGGCAACCTGACAGTGGACAGTTGTCAGATGTTATTTGTTTATAGGCACTTCTATTCAATAAATATCTGTGCATCTTGATATTTATTTGTGATATGGCATCTCTTTGTACTGTAGAAGTACACCCTGATAAATGCATTTAACATTGGTACTTTGGAAAAGTATATCCCTATATTCTAAAAACCTCTGCTTGTCTGAAGCATAAATCCCTCAGATATATATATATATATATAACCAGTTCAAGAAATACCGGATGGTGGCACCCATACATCATCATGGCTACAGGTCAAAGGTCAACCAGAGGTGAATCTGCCTTGATCCATCCCACATAAATTAAGATTTATTTGGTTTGGCTAAAAAATAAAAACAATTCTTTAAGGTGTAAACATAACAAGATACTTTGCCTTCTCATACAGACTTTAAAACACAGTGTCTTCATGAATCAAATATGGTATCATTTGATGTATTTGCATATTAGGGATCCAGATAAAAAAGTATAAGTTGCATCGCATTTTCACTCAAGTCATCTGGGAATGCAACTACAGCTTTAATGCTCTCTGGTAATTATTTTTATAATCACATGAGTCATTTGATAACTGAAGACAACAATGAGTTATCTGTACAGTTCACAAATGATCTAACTCTTCATTTCTCAATCACAGATCACACTTTGATTCACACAAAAAACTGTTTAGTGTGTTACTTCATAGTACGCAAGTGCAACAACTGCAAGTCTGGATATTGGGGCAGTCCCGGTGTTTTATTGTTTGAATATCCAAAGGGCTATATCAAGTGGCCAAAAGTGAAAATACAGTTAGGGACGAAGGGGTGAAATTTGTGTACACTTAATAGCACTTTGTCTTGTTGCTTTAAGACTTTGCCATCTCAACTACTTAAACACTTTGTCTTCGTGAACAAGGTGTATGATGGTAATATTTAAAATATTTGCATATACACCATACAAAGTACACATTGCATTCCATTTTAAATCAAGTCATCTGAATGGAACTATAGATTATGGATGACTACAGCTTCAAATCTCTAGTAATAATATTTTCAAACCACATAATAATTTTAGAATTTTAGATAGCAAGAAAGTGCTGATTTATTTTGCTTGATTTTGTCTAGACATTAATGCACATTCATTCTCAACCTTTGTGTCTGTGGGATATTTTTGTGTGTGGAAATTCTCTTAACCCTTCTTCATTGTTGTTATTTTTGCCCATCATATGATTGCTTTTGCTTTTGCTTGTTTTGCATTGGGTGGTTTGATGCAGCCTCTTTTGTTTCTCTCCCGGGTGGGGAAACTAAACTTCATTAAGTTTCAGTAATTCCATCTTTTAATTTCCTAAATAAAAGAGTTTAGTCTGTGTTTCCTGGTTTTAGAAACATTGAATAGTTTTAAATGATGTAACAATGACAATGGGGTGATAACTATTTGTTGGTTGAATATTTGCTTCAGACTTCAATCCCAATAAGAGCATCAATGTATACATGAAGCATAAACCAATTTGTTTTGTATGTAATGGAGAGGGGTCATATCCTGTCATGATTCTGCCTCATCATGTCATGTCTTTCTTGGTCGTGTGGCAGGATCATGGCAGAGCCTCATGTTTTGTGTGGAGAGAGTCATGTTATTGTGATCATGACATAACATGCCCTCTCTCCGGTCTGGTCTTCGGCCCCGCCCCTCTCGTTTCCTCCTTTAGCTTTCCATTAGTGTTTCATTCCCGACACCTGTCCCTTGTTAATTATTCTTTGTTAGTTCCCTTATTTAATGCCCTTGTCTCTGCTGTCCTGTGCTCATTCGTTTTGCTACGTCGCCTTGTCTCTTGCCTTGGATGTTTACTTGGTACCCTGCCTTGTCTATTTGGATTACCTTGTCATGTTTCAAGCCATGTTATTAGTTAGTCTTGTTCCTGTCATTTTAGTGTAAGTCTAGTTTTCTTGTTTTCTTAGTTTGTCCCCCTCGTGGGAAGTAGTTGTTTCTAGTTCGTGTTTTGTTATAGTTTTCCCCATTGTGGGTGTTTTGATTTATTGTCATTAAAGTTTCGTGTTCCGCATCGCTGCCTGCGTTTGGGTTCCTCCACCACATTCCTGACATATCCTAATTCAGTTTATTTGCATGTCTCAGTGTTTAGCTCAAATTTAAATAATAAATCCACAATTGGTCCATGCAAAGCATCACAGGATGGCATGGCAATATTTACAACATAAAATGTTATCAAATATGTTGTAACGCAACATATAATATATAGTGCATGTGTATCATCCTGTGTGATGTTAAAATATACAGTGTTTGAATTTAAAATTAACAACTCAAATACAGTAAATCAAAGGAATATGATTGTGTGTATGTTGTAAATTTAAAATGTTAAAATATCTGGCAACCTAATAGCTAACTTGTATAATATTTGTATAGAGCCACCTCCACTCATAAACATCTCTTGATATTTTATTTTTGCCATCTTTACTGTGGACTGGTATCATTTCTATCTTCACCATCGTCGTTTCCAATGTCAATGAAGCAGAAACTAATTTATTCATTGTATTTGCATTTTGTATTGTATTTTCTATAAGGAGCCGTGTTTACTGTATTTATGCAAAACAAAAAAACAAGTTATCTCATTTATTTGTTCATGCTTATTCCATGATCCTCATTTATCTTTCGTTTTGTCACTTGTCATTGAAATACTTGCAACCCTGTGTTTATTCACAATCGGGATAAATGGATTAAGTGGTTGTTTTGTTAACATAAACCAGCATGTTTGTTTTTTTATAATCACGGTGTCGTCGTGACCAAGACATCACCTGTGCTGTAGTCAGTCTGGAACAGAGAGGCTTCCCATATATCCCTGATATATCATTATATTCTTAAACAAAACCTCCCTGAAGCATAAATTCCTTAATAAATCATTTCATACCCGTTTACAAAACCGGTTCAAGAAATACATTTCACTGCTGGATAATGCCACAGTTGGAACGCATATACGCCTTTTTCCAGATCTATAGATTACAGCAGAATATTTTCTTCTACAACTTCACTCATGGTAAATCTGCCTTGATCTAATCCGTATAAATATAGTTTTATTCAGTTCAGCTAAAAAATAAGAACAAACCTTCAATGTGTACATAAAAACACTTTGCCATCTCATTAAGACTTTAAAAAAACACAGTGTCTTCATGAATCAAATATGGTATCATTTGATGTATTTGCATATTAGGGATCCAGATAAAAAGTATAATTTGCATCGCATTTTCACTCAAGTCATCTGGGAATGCAACTACAGCTTTAATGCTTTCTGGTAATTATTTTTTTACAATCACATGAATTATTCTTTACCTTAAGACAGCAATGATTTATATGCATGTTTTTGTCAAGACATTAATGCACATTCCAATCATGACTTTGTCATGAATGTTTAAGTTTAGATTGCTAGTCAAAGTCCACTTTAATATGACAATGACATTCCAAGTATCATTTTTAAAACATGCAAACGTATGTGCTTCTATTTTCTATATGAATAATAAGAACCATTGCTAACTTTTCCTAATGCTTTAAAAAGCGTTTTTCTTTATCGGCAGAAGTTTAATTGTGTAATCTGTAAGTTCACAAATGGTCTAACACTTTCTTTCTCAATCACAGATCACACTTTGATTTTAGACCGCAAGCAGTGAGAAGATGAACATCTCCAGTGAGATCTCCTCCATTCAGGCATCAAATTCTTCTGTTTACTTCTCCTCAAATGGCACTGTGAAACAAAGTCAATTTGACATGTTCAAAGTGGTTGATATCATCGGTGTGATAATTGGTCTTCCTACCAACTCTTATGTGATATGGCTTATTGTAACTGGAACTGGAAATGGACTTGCGGCAGAGTTTTTTAGTCTCAACTTCTCTATCTGTGAGATCATATTGTGTATGAAATCTCTTTTGTCCCTTCTGAGCGATGCATCTTCAATTCTACTCATTGTTGTCAATTTTTTAGGAGGGCTAACCATCACCGGTCGTCCTCTGTTTCAGTGTCTGATCTGTGTCGAGCGTTACCTGGCAGTGATTTATCCTGTAACCTTTCTGAAGTTTAAGCCTCTTAGATATAAAGTGGCATGTGCTGTTGTCGTCTGGGTGGCGACTCTTGGCTCTAGCGGGGTTTTGATAACTCTGATCTTGTCTTTACGCATCAATGTGTTACTTGGCTTCATACTGGCACAGCTTTTACTCTTCCTCTCCATCCAGTTGTATTGTTGTCTGGCTGTTCTCAGAGCTCTAAAGCAGTCAGGACCAGGAGAGAGAGGGAGAGAGAGAGAGGAGGAAAACCACATGAAGAGACGAGCGTTTTATCTACTCCTAATATCTGCTGTGACCATGTTTATCATATATGCTCCGTTTATTATTTCAATGCTGTTTCTTGTAAATCCTTTACAGAGCAATTACAAAATTATGACTATTGGTTTTGCTTGTTTTGCATTGGGTGGTTTGGTGCAGCCTTTTCTTTTTTTCTACCGGGTGGGAAAACTGAACTTTATTAAATGTCCGTAATTTACTTATTTGGCCATCTGGTTTCAATACAATTCAACAGTTATGAAATTAATCACGGTTTTAGTCATTATTTCCTGATTCGGATATTTTCTCTCGTGAGAACTGCTTTTAGCTTGAAATAAAAAATGTTTGACAGTTCAAGGTGGGGATATATTTTCTTTGGATGAATATTTGCTTCACAGTTTGAGAAACACTACTTTGGTCAATCCAAATCAGTGAATACATGAAGCGTAAACCAGTTTGTTTTTGTATGTAATGGAAAAGGGTCATATCCTAATTCAGTTTATTCGGATGTTCAAAGTCTCAGAGTTTAGTTCAAATTTAAATAATGAGTCCACAATTGGTGCATGCAAAGCATCACATGAGCTGCACGACAACATTTCACGATATAATCCCCCCCATGTGTATCATCTTCCGTGTCTTGTTAAAATAAACAATATTTGAATTTAAAATGAACAACTCAGACACAGTAGATCAAAGGAATATGATTCTCTGTTGTACATTTGAAATGTTACCCTATAGTTCATCCGCACATTCGTACATCTTGTTTGTTTTTATTTCGCTATCTGGCAACCTAACAGTCGACTTTGTTTGTTATTTGTACTGAGCCACTCCGAGTCATTAAACATCTGTGCATCATGATATTATATTTCTCATTGATGTGTCTCTTTGTACTGTAAAAGTGCACTTTGATGAACGCATTGTTGCGTTGAATGGTATCACTTTTTAAAAGAGGATAAAGGGTTTTTTATCTTTACCAGGTAAGTTGTTTTTTCACTGTTTTCGTCAGTTTTGCGTCTTTTTACAAGTTTAAAAAACTTTAGTTGCTTTAAATTTAATTCTTCTCATCCATAGTTCACAGCCCCGTTTTGGGCGGCACACAGTGAAGAGATGAACATCTCCAGTGAGATCTCCTCCACTCACAAACCCAATTCTCTTGATTACTTACAATTTTTCTATATCAATGAAGTGGAAACTTTTTTTATAGTTTCTCAGTTGTACATATCATCAGCTTTATAATCAGTTTTCCTATCAACTATATGTGATATGGCTTATTGTAAGAGGAACTGGAAATGGACTTGCGGCAGAATTCTTCATTCTCAACCTCTCAGTCTGTGAGATTCTCTTGAGTTTAGATGTTGTTGTGCTCATTCTCTTTCATTATTACAACCTGTATATTCTCTATTATTTAAACTATAATTTTAAGATTGCCTGGATGCTTGTGACTTTATAGCCATCACTGGTTGTCCTCTGTTTGAATGTCTGATCTGTGTCGAGCGTTGCCTGGCAGTGGTTCATCCTGTAAGCTTTTCAGATACAGACTGATGTCTTGTGCTGTTGTCTGGGTGGCAGCATTTGGCATCAGTGTAGCCTGTATTTTGATCTTATGGTTTGTCTTTGAGTTCTATATTATTTTCTTGTTATATTATTATCATCAGTTGCTTTGCCTTTTGGCTGTTCACAGAGCTCTGAAGCGGTCAGGACCAGGAGAGAGAGGGAGAGAGAAAGTGGAGGAAAACCACATGAAGAGACGAGCATTTTATCTCATTCTCATAACTAGTGTCAGCATGATAATCACATACAGTATGTCCCAATGGTTATTTCACTGCTGTTTGTTGTTAAATCATCTGGAAATACTAACACTATCCGGTCTTTCGGTTTTGCTTGTTTTGTTTTGGTTGGTTTGCAGCCTTTTCTGTTTCTTTACCGAGTGGGGAAACTGCCCTTTATCAATCATTCCAATGATTCTGCTTGATGTTTTACAATCTTAAGTGAACTGACTGCAATATTTAAAAGTTATTGAAATATGTAAGAGTTTTGTCTTTGTTTATGTAGCTATTGTATGAGCGATGTGACAGAAATGTTCACGACAACCATGAACACATAAACACCTTTAAACCATAATAAAACTGCATTTGACAAATTACTTGCCAGTTTAAAGCTATGATGTGTTTTCCTCGGATGAATAATTTCTGTTTCTGAAGAAGAACTGCTCCAGTCAGTCTAAATGAGAGAGCATTTACGTATGCATAAAGATACATCTTTATCGTTAGTTTAGTTAGAAGATATAAGCATTAAAAACTGACAATTTGGCAGGTGCGCTCAAAAAAATCTATAAATTCCATGACATCACGCTACACTTCAGCCTTTCGTCAAAGTTCTCGTCCAATCAAATCTGCTTTAGAATCCGAAGAGTCCCACCCCCTTCACTACGAGAGCTGCGGAGGCGGTGCCTCGAATCAGCCCCTTGTTTACACTTTTATTATGTCCTACATTGTGAATGACGCATAGTGCTCCAGATGATCCAGACAGTGTAACCACTAACATTAAAGTCTAAATTCCGCGTTAGTGTCCGCTGAGAAAACAAAACGTATTTGAGGTATTTGAGAATGTTAAGGCTCTTTATTACACGGCTAGTTGGAATGCTTGATTCTGATTGGCCAGTCGTGACATTTGCAGGTTGGTCTTGTTGTTTTGATTTTTGTTATTTGATTTGGTCGCGCGCATGTGCACATGTTCGTGGTTTTGTTTTTCAGTTAACTCATATTGGCAGTAGCGGTTTTTGGCATGGGCGTTTTGGCATTTTTTCATGATACATCGGGGGCGGCACCAGCAGTTAAAAAATGAATAATAATCCTCTGCGCCGCCACCGCGAAGCGGTTTTCTATTATCTATCATTTCACTGTGTGGGGAATTGGCAAATTGGCGCCCCTGCTTGCTGAGAAGGTGCTGTGCACAGAAGCTGTGTGAAATGGCTAATAAAATAGGTAATACAAAACGATTATGTGGTCACCATTAGAGTATTTTCACAACGCGTCATCAATCAATACTGCTGACTCGTGAGTGAACTTCAGAGTAGAAAATGATTAATTATACTGCACGTGATGTTACAGCACATGGCTATAGCGATTGGGTGTGATCGACTTGCATTAAAGAGCTGTATTTTCACAGTTATTTCTAAAGAAGAATCATTTTTTCTCCAGCAAAATCAATGCCTCCAACATGGTCGACTTCCGGATTGATGACGCGTCGTGAAAACACTCTATTGGTTTAGTCTTGACTTCTGGTTGTGTTGAGGGGATGGGAAATCTGTTGATTGTCAAGTGCCAAATAAACACAGAGATGGACAGGAAAAGGTCAAAGCCATCAGGTGCCCAATTTAGAAAAAATAGAAAAGAAGAGGAGAAACGAGCAAAAGATAAAGGTATGCAACTATGTTCTCTCTGCATGATTATTACGGCATCCATGTCATGAATGAAGGGCTAGTGTTAATTGGTGGGTATAACTCTTAAGTTTGTGTTTATTTTTGCCACATTTATGTATATAGTGTATATTTATTTAAGGTCTGATAACGTATACTGTCATATTTTGTGCAGAATTGTGTTCATTTCAATGTTGGAGGTGGAGATTGTGTACTTTAAAAAGTGTGTTACCTGTTGTAATTGCAATAGTTAAATAACTGGATTCTCTTAAGGGTGCTTTTCAAATGTTCTAATGAAGGATTTGTGCAATTGAGAAATATAATTTTCACTTATGTTGTTATAATAAAATATAACTGTTGTGCATAATTTTGTGGTGGGGGGGTTGGGGGGGCGCTCGAAGGGGGTCTCGCCCAGGTTTTAATTCAATGTAGAACCGCCACTGCATATTGGTAAGGTGAGAGACGTTGTCTGGGGGTGGAAGTCCACAGATTGCTGTGCTGGAGAGTTTGCTGTGTTTGAGTGTGGTGTCGTCGTAGCGTGGGGTGACGAATTAGCGACCCCTGCTGGCGATCTCTCTCCTTACTGATATGATGGTTGAGTTATTTTCTTTTGTTTGTTTGAAGATACTTAATGAGGCCTTGTGCAAAATTGTCTTTTCTTTATATTGTGTGATTTTGTAATAAAGCTTGTATTTTTTTTCTGCCTACTTTTGTTTTCATTTATGCTCACTCCACCTCTGACTATAAACCCGTGTGCCTAAACTGTGATTTCCCGGCTGGTGTAGTCGAGTAGCCTAAGTTTGTTCGGTATCTTTCACCCTCCTTGCCACAATATCAAATAATGCTGCGCGTTCCAAGGCATTGCAGTGGGGCTTTAACAACTCCGTTAAATAAAGCTGTTTGTTGGTTATATGCCGAATTTTACATCTTTTCATTTTGTCTTGTGTAACAATTTATGTGTGATTATTTGACATTAGGTTCTTTTTACCTCTGTGAAGCTTGAAAATCTTGGGGTAAAAAAGAACATAATTCCTTTAATACCCTTTTTGAAACTTAAGCATTTCTACTGTTTGCCAGCGGTGTAATGCCAACATGCTATTGGGAAAGTTTTCATCCGCTCAGCAGGTGTTGCCACATTGCTCTTCATTTGCATGTGGTTTTTTTACTGATATGCTTTTATGATCAATTATGAGACCTGCTGACATTCAGATTTATAAAACTTTATCTTTGCAAGTGTTCAGCATACAAAGCACATCAAGCCGGACATCTGGGAAAAGAGCTGTTTATCATTTGCTGAGATTGTTAATACTTATTTATTTCAAGGTAAGCACATTTTTTTAAAGTTATAGTTAGTTACAAATGATGAAAACTTCTTTCTTGAACAATGATGTCATTGGTTTAATATACTTGAACAATATTCTTTCTGTGTATCTTGAAAACTTTGTGGAAGGTTTATCAGGATTTAAATATGAGTGGTAAATTCAGTTTTAAAGCTTTTAAAATGACTGAGCAACAGAGGAATGTCTTATATTTTACACTCAGTTCAATGTAACAGACCTGTGTAAGATTTTAATGCACATTTGGCAAAACATTTTTAAATATTCTTAAAAGACGTTTGCCTCTTTTTTTAATTTATCGCAAACAAATGATGTATACAAAAATATTATTTTGTTGGGCGGGATATTATAGCAAATGCTGCCAACACAAACTCCTTATATAGTGTAAAATGTGAAAAATACATAGTTTTAATTTATCATTTGTCACTTTCAAATAACAATGTTGGATTTTTATTATGCATTTTTCTGTCATGTTCTGTTGTTGTCATTTTAAATTATTTTTGTTGTTTTGGAATTTAGGTGAAAGAAAGAAGAAAAATGGGTGACCAGGAGCAGCCTGCCAGCATACCGATGACATATTCTTACATCACAGAAAACAACACTCTATCAATCCTTCCTCTAAACACTGTGGGATATATCTCCAGCCTTATCCTTTCACTTCCTACAAACTCCTATGTGATTTGGCTTATTGTCTCGGGGCGAGAAAATGGATTTGCAACAGAGTTCCTCAGTCTCAACCTGTCTGTCTGTGAGATTTTTCTCTGTCTGCAGTCTGTCGTGACTTTACTGAGCCCGACTCTTTCAAGTCTCACCTTGGTTGTGGCAATTCTAACAGGCTTTTTTTTCGCCGGTCGTCCTCTGTTTCAGTGTCTGATCTGTGTCGATTGTTACCTGGCGGTGGTTCATCCTGTAACCTTTCTGAAGTACAAACCTCTCAGATATAAAGTCATGTGCTCCACCGCTGCCTGGATCCTGATTTTTATCTCCTGTGGGGTTGCCAGTTTGGGTGTAATTCCCTCTCTGTTCTATTTGTTCACGTTTTGTTGCTTATGTCAGGCTTTCTTCGTTTTTTCCATCCAGTTGTTTTGTTGTCTGGCTGTTCTCAGAGCTCTGAAGCAGTCAGGACCAGGCGAGAGAGGGAGAGAGAGAGAGGAGGAAAACCACATGAAGAAAAGAGCGTTTAATATAATTTTAGTAATTATAACATCAACAGTATTGGTATATGTTGCGTATGTACTGGCAGCAGTCACCTATTTACTGACATGTCGAATTATTGTGATGCTCTGGAGTGTTGGTCATGTTTGTTTTGTGTTGGGTGGTTTGGTGCAGCCCCTCCTCTATCTCCACAGGTCTGGAAAGCTATCTTGTAAAGGTCAATAGTCCTTTTAAAACGTTGGCTTTTTAAGTATATAACATCAGATTTTTAACTGCTTGTTTAGCATGTTATAAATTGTCCTGGACTCTTATAAGGTTCAGCTTAATTTATTCATAATTTTAGTTTATAAATTTCCTTGTGTGTGTAAACATACTTGGCAATAAAGCTCCTTCTTCTTCATTAACCACTGTTAACAGTGACAACATTTGATTTTAATAATGTATTAGTAAATGCTACAAGTAACATGAATTAATATTAATAAATGCTGTATTCGTATTGTGCATTGTTTGTTTGCTAATGCATAAACTAATTGTTAACAAATAGCACCTTATTGTAAAGTGTTACCGCTTCCATTTTAAAAAACCATCAATATCAGCAATCAATATACAACCGGCTGCATCATCGATGTCTCTAACACACATAAAACAACATTGACTACGAGCTGATATTTGCATACAGATAAAATAGTATATTGAGGGTTGTAGATTCTGCAGTGAGATCAGCACTGCTCATCTAATGCGACACGGAGGCTGAAATTTATGCTGAGAGTGAGAATATATCACTATTCAGGTAACCAACATTTAATTTCAATTTCAGATCACAGATACAGTATATCAAAATCCTCAAATGCTCAATTTGTTGCCAAAGAGTGTATTGAACTTATAATGTATTCATAATAATGTATTCATGACTACCTGAAAAACTGTAATGTTGGTTTTATGTGTATTTTCATCTTTTCTTCTCTGTGGATGTTCTTTGGTTTTGTAGGTGAAAGACACAATGAACATCTCGATGGAAACTATCGCACTTCTCACGCAAGATTCATGCAACACGACCGTCTCCCGTTATAAATTGCTGCCTTTTGATATTGCAATACACGTCTTCAATGTCCTGTTCGGTCTTCTTACTCACTTTTATATTCTCTGGCTTATTGTCACAAGGAAAACAATAACCTCTGAAATCTTCACTTTTAACATCTGTGTTTGTGAGATTATGTTCTGTCTGCGCTCTGGGACAGCTGTGATCGCCATTGAATTTCCAAGTTTACGGGACATGCTGATGTTTTTGTCTGGTTTTGCCATCACTGGTCGTTTCTTTCAGTGTCTGATGTGTGTGGAGCGTTACCTGGCTGTGGTTCATCCTGTAACCTTTCTGAAGTTCAAACCTCTCAGATACAGAGTCGCATGTTGTACCGTTATCTGGATAATGATTCTTATTTTTTGTTTGTTGTTCACGCAGTTGGTTAGCCTCTGTTTTATTCGCCTTTATAAATCCCTGTACGTGTCACAGTGCTTGGTCTTCCTCTTCATAAGTCTGTTCTGTTGTGTGGCGGTTCTCAGAGCTCTGAAGCAGTCAGGACCGGGAGAGAGAGCGCGAGAGAGAGAGGAGGAAAACCACATGAAGAGAAGAGCGTTTCATCTCATTCTCATAACTACTGTGACTTTACTAATAACTTATGTTCCGAGTTTAATTGTGTCATTTGAAATTATTCTGTCCATACCTCCTCCGTCAGCGCTGGATTCAATGAGTCGAGCATGTTATACGCTGGCTGGTTTTGTGCAACCTCTTCTCTATATCCACAGGGTGGGGAAGCTACCCGTCTGTAAGATTCGATAGTCCCATCCTTTTTTTTTATATTTTATCAAACAACTGGATTGTAAGAATCTCATAACTTATCTTATAATGTTTGTTATTCAGTTGCACTGTTTGCCAATAAAAACAACAACTTTGTTTGATTTACACACCAGGTGTTGTCATAAAGCTGTCAAACTTCTCTGAATGATATTATTAGTATGAAAATGCCCTCCGGTTTTAATATTGCCAACACCTGCAAGAGAGAGAGAGAGAGAGAGGGATTGGTTGTCTGTGTAATATTTTAAATTAAATCCCTAAATGAGGAAAATGCTAAAGAATTATCAGAAAATACTTGCTGGTAAATGAAATTGTTTACAAAATAATTTGAATAACTTGCATTGTTTGAAAATGTTAAAAACTTGTTAATCATATTTGCATGTTGGCTTTTTATGTGACGTATAGCTTCAAAGCGTATGGTGAAAATATACAGCACAGGGATTCATGTAACCAGAGAGAGACAGAAAGAGAGAGCATTCACTCCTCAGGTGATAAACACAACTTTTTTAAATCTTATTTTTCTGAACTTTAGATTATGATTGTAAGCTATAAAAGTGTTTTATTTATTTTATGAAGCAGACGTAAGGCTCAAATGGGATTTTTATCATAAAAGTGTGTTGAGTTTTATTTATTTTATGAAGCAGACGTAAGGCTCAAATGGGATTTTTATCATAAAAGTGTGTTGAGTTTTATTTATTTTATGAAGCAGACGCAAGGCTCAAATGGGATTTTTATCCCATGAGGTTTGAACAAAAGTGGAGCTAATGCCTCATAATTTGCCTTAAAATAATAATATTTTAGGTTGGTTTATTGCAAAATGTAATCCGAGTTTGAATATTTTGAATATGCCTTCTGATTTCTTGTTCAGATATTTGTGAGATTCAGAACTAAAGGGGAAATGAATTACTCCACACCAAACATCACCACACCTGCAGAATCCACAATCTCTAATGGGTTAACAGGCCCTCTCGAGATGTGTGTTTACAGCATCAATTTTCTGTTTGGTCTTCCTACACACTCCTACATTATATGGCTCATCATCGCTGGAAGAGGAAGTGGAATTGCATCAGACATTTTCCATGTTAATCTCTCAATTTGTGAGATTAGTAACGCTGTGAATGGTTTGTTTGTTGCTCTGTCCTTTTGGGTGTCAGGTCTTGCGACTTTAGTCCAATTTTTAACAGGACTACTCATCACCGGTCGTCCTCTGTTTCAGTGTCTGATCAGTGTTGAGCGTTACCTGGCGGTGGTTCATCCTGTAACCTTTCTGAAGTTCAAACCTCTCAGATACAGACTCTTGTGCTCCACTGTTGTGTGGTTAATCAGTTTTGGCTCGTGTTTATTCTGCATGTTTATATTAGGAGCAGCTAACATGAAGACATATAGATGGTTTCTTTTATTGCAGTTCCTCGTCTTTCTCTCCATCCAGTTGTTTTGTTGTCTGGCTGTTCTCAGAGCTCTGAAGCAGTCTGGACCAGGAGAGAGAGGGAGAGAGAGAGAGGAGGAAAACCACATGAAGAGATGAGCTTTCAGGATCATTTCAATAACTACTGTGAACATGGCGATTGTTTATGTTCCATTTGCTTTTACGGTATTTGTTAGCATGCTGACAGTAGAGAATATTCAGCCACTGTGGAATTTAAGTTTAATTTGTTTCATGCTGGCAGTTTTTTTACAACCGGTTTTGTATTTGCTGAGATTTGGGAAACCCTCTTGCCTATGTTATAAGTAAACCATTTGATCACTAGCACACTTTGTATTTTATTTCTAACTTTTACAATTACCAAATTGATAGCCATCCTGATATCCTACAAACACTGTTATGAACCATCAGCTGTTTACCATTAAAGCTTTTGATTTATTTTTATGCAGTGTGTTTTGTCTTTATTCCAGTATGATTTAATAGTGTTTGATTAGTTCCAAGCTTTATATCTCCCAAACATTACAGTAGATAGTCACAGAGACCATTACAGTTTAAAACCAACACAATTCTTTCTATAACGATTTAATCCGTTACAATTCATGTGATGTGCTGCGTCCCAATTCGCATACTATCCGTCCAAAATAGTGTACGAACATAGAATTAGTATGTCCCAAATCGTAGTACACTGAAAATATATGTGCTTAAAAGGTTCTTCACTGCTAATATTACCCACACCTCACCGTGAGAGGGAGCGGAGTTTAGTGATGCTACATTGCATTAATAAAATTAAATAAGGGATGCTTCGCTGAATGAATAAATGTAAGTTAAACATTACATTAGAAATAACAAATGAATAAATTCTTAAATGCAAAGGACTGTATTTTTAAGGAACAATAACAGTGTCGTGTATAATGACCTCTTCGCATTAGTTATGTACTTTAATATGGCCTATAAGCAGGCCAATTGGGATGCAGCAATGGTTTCTGCTGTTTTTCAAAGCGGCATTAATCTACCGCCTCATGCCGACAACAAGGTATTAAAGTCCCCTTGAAATCGTTTTTACTTAACAACTTATCTTCCGAGTGAAAATGAATTTCAAAGGAGAAAATTAGTGGGCGTGGCTTGCGTTTTTCACTGCGAATTGATTGGATGTATAAAAACAGCAGAGGCATTTTGAAATGAAACTTGCAGCAGACTGAGTTGAAGGGGATGAGTTAACGGATGCTCCGCCCAAGCCGTAACTTACGTCATTTGAGATGGATAGTCATTTCAGGCCGGAAGTGCATTTTCAGATTTTAACTGAAGATTATGAGGGTACATGAATTTTAAAAAGAAAATGACTATAAACACTGCAATATTTAATGAAAAAGTAAGAATTGTCATTTTGAATTTCACTGGGACTTTAATATCTGTGTTTTTATAACATTTATCTATCAACTTTATAATACATAAATTATCAATCCATTTTTATAAAGTCAAAATGCAAAACCTAATAAAGTACAAATATGAATTTCATTATTTTAGCTTTCCTGTAGCTCAGTGAGCATGGTGCTAGCAACATTCTATCAGGGATTGCACAAACTCGAATACAACTATATAGTATCATGCAATGTATTGTATAAAAGCATCTGCCAAATGTGTAAATGTAATTCAGTTGTCTTTTAATATGTAGATGTATTTTGACCTCCAAAGCCACCGTAACCACTTCCTTGTTAGTGTTACTTTCAAACGCAATTTTTCCAGAAAACTCTTTCATCACATGAATGTTTGTTAGTTGATCCGAGCTCTGATCTTTTTTTTGTTTGTTTATAGTCATCATCCTCTATAATTATAAACAAGTCTTCGTATGATGTAATAAAGACAACTGTGGTAGCCAAGCCTAACAGATTAAACTAAAACTAAAACCAGTTCAGGGCTGGACTGGACATAGGGAACACCAGAGCAATTTTGCTAATTATTATTACTTTTAACTTATACAATATTATAGACTATATTATAATATTCCCTGTCCTGTATCATATTCATGAATATCGATCATATTCCTAAGCATTCTGTAACAAATCGGGAATAATTGTTTGCTTCTATCATTTTTTTTATTTTTCAAACGAAGAAAGCTTCTGTAAAGGGAAGTCGTATTTACGTAAGATGCATTAACCAATTGGTTAAGATAAACATTGCGATGTACTTTAACACAAATATTAAAATAGACATAAACAAAGCGCTGATCTGGTTTAACACTGTGTTGCTGTCTGGGTGCATTCATCACTTTTGCCCAGACTCGCGCAAAATTGTTGCATTCATGTGTGCTAGAATCGTAAATACGAGACTTCAAACAAAATGCACCGTTAGTCTTCACTTGCAACGTTATCGACTAACGGGTTCAAACTTCCAAACCGGTTCAAAGAGAGTCAAGGACAAGGACAGAGATGAGGCAAAGAGCAAAATAAAGATAACGCAGTAGAAAAAGGCATTCAAGAGGATGCAGCATTACTCACCTGTCCATGGTTCCAGTGAAAATCAGTGTCCAGTAAGTCGGCATGTGCTTACTAACTCAAGTACTGACCACATTTTCAAGCTCCCTCGACCCTAAAACCAACTTTTGCATCTCCTTCAGATCTAACGTGTAACCAAGTATATCTGTTTTCCCTATTTTGAATACACAACCATTTCAAAACCAATTGTTAGTTTGTAATGAAGTGGTTTTTGAAAGCATATGGTTATTTTAATTACACATGCGTCCATGTGTCTCAAAACAGATTGTATATTGACCTAGATGTTCTTACAGTATAACCTGCTGTGACATGAGCAACAATTTACATTGGTTTTGGTTAAGCAATATAGTTTAAACACATAGAAACACGTTCTAATGTAAAATGTTTAAAAGTGTCTAGATTTACCTAAAGACGCCTCTTTCTTTTTAAAAATCATCTCTTAGGTGGGACCTTCAGTGACCTGGTTTTAATCATTGTGATGGACATAATCTCATTCGTTGCCAACAAACTATTGGTTCTTCCTACAAACTCATAAGTGATCAGGGATTATTGTATGTTATTGTAAAAGAAAACATGTTTCCCCCGAATTACTGCTAAATTTAGGAAAAGTAAAGTGATGGTCAGCCCTCCGTTGGGGAGAGTGAGTCATATCTGCTCACCTTTATCTTCACCTTCTCCTTGGCAGGCCTACCAGAAATCTACGGCGATTATGTCACAAATCAAGACATTTGCATATTAGGGTTTCAGGTCTCAGGTTATATTGTATAAAGCTGTACAAGTTTCATTCTTCTTACCTGGGACGTCAACTGGTAAGGCAGATTGTCCAGACACAGGTGATTATCTCTTATAGTATACACACAGATTTTTGTAGGTCACTGTTGTGTTTTCCAATATTCGATGCTAAAGTATACTGGAAAGAAAGGTAATTTTTGATCATGTGTACTCTATGGACTTACATTTCCATGTACTCTCATTTACAGACCACAGTTGAATTTTATCGACTACACCTTGAAGAGATGAATTTCTCCAGTGAGATCTCCACTGATCGATCAAATTCTTTAAGTTATTCAGCCTGTAATGAAACTGGGATGAATGAGGGCTTCGCGGTGTTCTCAGTGGTAGATATTATCACTCTCCTCTTGAGTTTTCCCACCAACTCTTATGTGATATGGCTTATTGTAACAGGAACTGGAAACGGACTGGCAGCAGAAATCTTCAATCTCAATCTCGCTGTCTGTGAGATATTCTTGTGTTTGGAGGCTCTCCTGGGTCTTCTCGGCTATGCATTTGACATTTTCTTGAAAGTTGTGGATTTTTTCGACGGACTTGCCAACACTGGTCGTCCTCTGTTTCAGTGTCTGATATGTGTGGAGCGTTACCTGGCGGTGGTTCATCCTGTAACCTTTCTGAAGTACAAACCTATGAGATACAGACTGATCTGCTCTGTTATCGCCTGGGTCACATGTCTTTGCTCCTGTGCATTTAATTTTATCACTTTGTTCTTTTTACTTCTTAATTTGTACTTTATTTCCTGGTTGGGGCAGTTCTTCTTCTTTCTCTCCGTTCAGTTGTTTTGTTGTCTGGCTGTTCTCAGAGCTCTGAAGCAGTCTGGACCGGGGGAGAGAGGGAGAGAGGAGGATAACCACATGAAGATAAGAGCGTTTCATCTCATTCTCATAACTACTGTAACCACGGTTCTAATATATGCTCCATATATTACTTTAACATTCTTTGATACGTGTACGTCAGAAAATACTCACATATTCGAATCGATGGCTTATGTTTGTTTTGTTTTTGCTGGTTTGGTGCAGCCTCTTCTATATCTCTATCGGGTGGGGAAACTGCCTTTTATTAAAATGCAGTAATTCTACTGAAATATTAAAATGACATTTTGTAGGATCTGCATTCGAAGGCATTGTAAAAGTGCAGTATGTGCAAATCTGTGTCCACTCAGGCAAAAACTCAAATGATATAGTTCGGAAAATGAATTGTATGCCTGGTAGACAACGTCTAGATATTTATCATAAATAATAAATGCAACTGTTTAAGGAACATTCATTTATCATAGGGACAATGGCGCATTGTACATGAAAACACCCTTTACCCAGTAAAATTTAGTGTAATTTAGTAAAAAAAAAAACTTAGTGCACATGCTTTGTTTTTAACAATAACTTGTAACAACTAATGTCTTACTGTAATAATAATAAAAAAAACTAGTGATGCAATAGATGACACCATTCGCTCTCTTTTTGTGAACAACTGGACAATGAGGTTTTGTGTTTGTGTGTCCTGATAAACTCTAAAGTATAGGGACCAAATGTCCCCACAAATATAGTAATATAATACCAGCAATGTTTGACCTTGTGCGGACATTTTTTGGAAATACAGCTCATAAATTCAACTAAATGCAGAAAGGTTTGTGTGATGGTTAGGTTTAGGGGTAGTGGATAGAATTCACAGTTCTTAGACTAAAAAATCATTACGTCTATGGAAAATCTCAACACAGACACTCACCGACAAATTTTATTGGTCATGTTCTAGGTCTTATATATTACAGTATCTGTGTTCTCTTGGGTCTTCATAACAAATCAGGAAGTAGACTTTAGTCTTGACCTCTGTCTGTGACAAAATGGGCTGGTGTAAAAACTATCATAGCACTGCAATTTCACAAGAGAAGTGAAAGCACGTAGTGAAAACTATAAAAAATGCTGGTTTGTTTCAACCCATGTTTGGGTCAAATATGTGAAACATTTGTCACTGTTTCACATTCAGCATGATGAGGTATCTGATCTAAAAATAAATAGAACAGGGTTACTTCAACACATGGTTGGGTAAAAGACTGTATAGACAAATCCAACCGCTGGGTTTCAATTTCCCTAGGTTGTTTCAACCCATCCTTGTGTCAAATATGGACCTTTTCTAGGTTAATTTAAACCAATGCTTTTGTTTTTCAGAAATGTTACAAGATGAATCTGCTACACAATCGCTAAGCTCGTCTTATCTGTATTACAATATGCAATTAGGTTAGCAGCATTACTACTGTAAGCTGGATACTCCCATTTATATGTTTGCTTAGTAAATTGCAATCATTGTTCAAAAAATTGAATGTATCTGAACTCAGTGGAAAATCGCATTAACTCGTCAAGTCGTGCAATATTTTCATTTTATTTGACTTTTGTATCTATGAAAGCTAAGAAAGAATCATCTCTACATACACTTTTAAAGGTTATTGGGTTAATCAAGAGTTGCATCCCATATGTGGTCAGTTTATGGTCAAACATTTGTTTATCTATGTAACTGAGAGGGGTCGTATGTTGATTCATTTTATTTGCATTTTCAGGACAGAGATTAGTTCAAATGACATTTAAATATGTGAATCCACAATTGGTCATGCAAAGTGACTCAGCAAATACATGCCAACATGCAGTATGTAAAACATAAAAAATCATACACAATTCATCAAAGCTATGTGGGTAAGTTAATGCGTGAGTGAATGTGTGTACTATGTGTCTCTTTAAAAAGGTAAGATTACTTAATTTACAGCTCTGATGCAACGAAATATTTTGGTGACAACATGTAAAACAGCCCTTCTTTAAAACCTGCCTTTTATACAGTTTTCTGTAATTCTGCATTCTTAAACGGTGGCATTCCACTGCTTTCTACTGGCTTTTCCAATTCTAGCGCTGGTTGTTGGATATTTTATGGCTCTTCTACGTCTGATCTGCGTAAAGTGTTACGCAGGGAATCTGCATAATATTTCAACTATAAGGTTTAATGGAAAACTACTGTATTATTTCAAATAATACTTTGTTTGTTTTCATGATAGCATAAACTTCAGTTGTCATTTTCAATGTCAATCTTCAGCAGATTTTTTTTATTGAACTATCTGGACTATTATATACTATTATATTATATTTTTATGATGCCAGTCTCATTTTTGAAGATTCAAAAGTTGGATAGAATTGTGACAGGTTTGAAACATGTCGGTGAGTAGAAGACAGAATTTTCTTCCTGTTTTTCAGCAATGTAATGCCGGCATGTTTTCATTAAGGTTTTCACCTGCATTTCTTATACCATCCATTAATAGCAGGTGTTGCTTTTTTCTTTGTTCGAATGTAATTTATTTACTGATATGCGTTTATGATAAAGTATGAGATATGTTGAGTCAATCTGGCAAAGCACATCAAGCCTTAAAGCACATCAAGCCTCAAAACTTAGTCTCTTATCGATCAACAATTTGTATTAAATATTGTAGCCTAGTAAAAGAATACTGAAATTGTAATCATCTTTACAAACTTTCAATCTCCAGGCTTAAGATAATGTTTCAAAATCACTGTTCCCTCACCATTAACCTTTTTTCTTCATTCAACAAGGTGTACTTTTTTTTTTAAGTTGGACTGGAAAGTCAAAGATAACATTAGATAATATCCTATTTAACCGTACGTTTTCGGCTGTTTGGCTTTATTCAGAACACTAAAGGGGCAGTTGTGGCGTAATGGTTAGAGAGTCGGACTCGTGAGAAAAACACATTAAGATACACATAGGCCTACTTTTTTATTCTTTATTCACATTTTTGTTCTTGAATTATTTCAAAATTACTTATTAATGTAGTCTACTTTTTTCTATTCTTTTTTGACAAATGTTTGTTCTAAGAGCTGTTCTTTTTTCCAGCGTGTTTATGACAAAATATTTGCATGTGTTTATGTAATGATGCTTATATGTATGAAGATAGATTCAGTCAATGTACTGAAAACTAGGCTGATTGTGCATTTACTCATCAGGTATCAAACTCCTTTCTCCTATTATTTTTCCACACTACATTGTTTTAATAATTATTATATGTTGATGTGTTTGAGGACCCAGATGTTATTTATTAACAAGTCATTTTTTTGCCAGACGTGTGTCGAAATATCTGAATTTCAACTGAAATTCAGGTTTTTTAGTTATCAATGCATTACATATTTTCCAAAGTGCTAAACTTTGTTGAACGTTTTCCATGTATTGCTGTATTATATGATCGAATTCAATCAAATTTAATGTGAGATTTTATTTGCATTTTGTATCATTTGACTGTATTACACAAAATGTGTACATATGTTCCAATAAGTTCATGCAATAGGACTCTTGTAACTTAATTTGGCTTCCTTCCATTAATATTTTTTCACCACAGCTGCCATCTGCAGCTCACTGGGGAAAAAGAATTTGATATATTTTGCTCCACTGCAATTTATACCCATGCTTATGTCTCCCGGTAGATTGCAAATCTTCAATCTTCAACTAAAGAGTCACTGACCAGATGAACATCTCCACGGAAAACATCACCTCATCTGAGGTTTATCCCACATCACTAAATTTGTTGGTGAGGGATCTCAAAACTTGTTTGCTGTGCTTCAATCTACTCATCGGTCTTCCGGTTCACTCCTATGTTTTGAGGCTTATTGTCACAGGAAGAGGAATTGCATTAGAGTTCTTTAACTTCAATCTGACTGTTTGTGAGATCATTTACACTCTGGATTGTTTTGTTTACGTGCTGTTTCTAAGGTTTCCAAGTATTTATGTATTACAACGGTTTTTACAAGGACTAACCTGCACCGGCCGTTGTTTGTTTCAGTGTCTGATCTGTCTTGAGCGTTACCTGGCAGTGGCTCATCCTGTAACCTTTCTGAAGTACAAACCTCTCAGATATCGAGTGATCTGCTCCGCCGCTGCTTGGATCATTAGTCTTGCATCTTGTTTGTGCTGCACGATCACCTCCATATTATTTGACACGCTTGCATATACATGGTTCTACTCTGTTGTCTTCCTTGTCGCCCTCTCCATCAAGTTGTTTTGCCTTTTGGCTGTTCTCAGAGCTCTGAAGCAGTCAGGACCAGGAGAGAGAGGGAGAGAGAGAGAGGAGGAAAACCACATGAAGAGAAGAGCGTTTTATATCATTCTAATAACTACTGTAAACGTGATAATAATGTGTGTACCTTACATTATCACGGGATTCCTCACTGTTCTGGCAAAACAGAATATTCCAATCGGCGGGTTTATTAGTTTTTCTTGTTTTATTCTGACCGCTTTTGTGCAACCTGTTCTTTATATGCACAGGGATGGAAAACTTAAAATCTGACAAAACAACGATTCTCTGAACCATGTACATAACTTTTTATTTCGTATCATTTAATGTTAAACTCATACAGTATATGGTCCACACATCTGTACATTTTATTACTAGTATTACCTAAATTATTATTTCAAGCTTATATCAATCTCAAATGTCATGTTCTGTATATTTCGCATGGGATCTATATTTTTGTATTATTATCATTTGTATTTAAATTATAGAACGCTTTCACTTAAAAATTGTCATACCTAAAAAAAATGAAATACTTTAGGTGTGTTTTAATAATATATATATCTTTAATTAACTGGTAAATGTACAGACATTTGTTTTTTATTAGTAGTTTCTTAGTTATTATACATTTAAAATGTTTTTTTTTTTAAGTAAATTCCTTTGTAGATTGACAGAGAAGCTTAATAAAATTACTTAAAAATTCTTACATTTACAGAGATTACCCTGAAAATAAGTTGCTTTTTAATGTATTTTGATATAATTTATCTGTTTTTACACAGTTTCATGAGCAATTATCAACAGTGCTATACTGTAATTAACCAATTTGACCGTAAAATATTGAACTGTATTTTTAGTTTATTTCATGTAATTTTGTGAAACAGTTTTTTTCTGTAATTTTACGAAAAATCTCTGGAAACTCTGCTGCCAGACTTTTTACCGTTTTTTTACAGATTTTTTTTAACAGTGTAGCTTTGCTTGTTTTTTCTTACAACATGGGCCCTGATCATCTCTTATTTACATTTATATGTAAAGTAGACGTCTTTTCCTATAATGTACAAACAATAAGTGATCTTTATTTAAGATAAACTGTAGTTTAGGTGGCAAATGGCACTAATTTGGTGCAGAAATCTCATAGCTTTGTTTGTCAAATTTACAATGTTTGCTTTTCTCCAAAAAAAGGCTTTGTAGTTTAGATTTACATACCAGGTGGTGCCATAAAGCTGTCAGACGTCTCTAACTTATTTCATTGGTATGAAAATGTTATTAATGGTTATTAATGCTAACACCTGCAGGTAAAAAAACACAGAAAGATGATCCCAATACACATCAATTCTATAGAACGAAAAGCTTCTGTATTCAGAATTTGCATAGGTTTTGATATGTGACGTGTGGCTTTGGAAGCATTATATATATCTTGTAACAGCTCTGAAAGACAGTGAAAGATTGCATTTTATTCTTCAGGTGACAAACTCCTCTTCTTTTTCTGTAGATTGTGTAACTGCTTTTATCAGATTAATGTGTGAAACTTGTTATATAAAATTGGGCGTTTTATTTTTATTGTCAAGCAAATGCAAAATATAGATGTGAATGTTTATTCTTTGCTTTTTACTCCTGTTTCTCTATTAGACATTTTGTGAGCTTCTGTGTGGAGAAGACAAACAAGGTGGAAATGAATTTCTCTGCAGTGAACATCACCACATCTGAAGCATCCACAAACTCTACAACTGGATGTAAAAACACTCTCGAAATTTACATTTACGGCATCAACTTTCTGTTGGGTTTTCCAACACACGGTTGTGTTTTGTGGCTCATCGTCACAGGAAGAGGAAGTGGAATTGCATCAGACATTTTCAATCTCAATTTCTTCATTTGTGAGATCGTTATCTCTCTGAATTGTCTGTTTGCTGTTCTGTCATGCTGGGTTTCAAGTCTCCTAACATTTACAAGGTTTTTCTTAGGACAAATGTTCACCGGTCTTCCTCTGTTTCAGTGTCTGATGTGTGTGGAGCGTTACCTGGCGGTGGTTCATCCTGTAACCTTTCTGAAGTACAAACCTCTCAGATACAGACTCATGTGTTCTGCTGTCGCTTGGTTAATCAGTTTTTGCTCATGTTTCTTTATCATGTACATATCAACGGTACTTAACTTATTAAGAGGGTTCATTTTAATGCAGTTCCTCGTCTTTCTCTCCATCCAGTTGTTTTGTTGTTTGGCTGTTCTCAGAGCTCTGAAGCAGTCAGGACCAGGAGAGAGAGAGAGAGAGAGAGAGGAGGAAAACCACATGAAGAGAAGAGCGTTTTATCTCATTCTCATAACTACTGTTAACATGGTTGTGGTTTACGTTCCATTTGTTTTATCAGTATTTATTAGCATGCTGACAGAACATAATATTCAGCCATTGGGGGAATTAAGTTTAATTTGTTTTATGCTGGCTATTTTTATACAACCTGCTCTGTATCTGCAGCGATTTCTGAAATTCTCCTGCCTCTGTTCTAAATAAAATGTGATTCATTTAAAAACAATCAACGACATTAACCCCTTAATAATTACTGTACAAATGGATTATATATTGTTTGCATATTTATTAAATCTATTCTTTGGTTATTCTTATGTTAATTTGGATATTTTATGTGTATTTGGATAAATATAAATAATCTTCATAAATATGTTTCTATATTTATAGTATAATTTAATATATATATATATATATTATTATATATATAATATAGATATTAGTATATATTATATGTGTGTGGCAATACGAGGGTACGGTGCACCTAAGGAGTACGATAATCAGACTAACCAGTACGTTTTCCCTCTCACATTAATTATCTCTTTCCGATTACGCCACCCTGGGAGTTTCACCCAAGGAACTAAAGAAACACCCCGAAAGGCAAACACAGGTCCAAGTCACCATGAGAGTCAGAGACACCAGGTCAATATACAAAATAAACTTTATTAACAATTAAAAAGCATTTTTAAAACAACCCGTAGTCTTGAAGGCCTCCATTGTACATAGCAGGGAACTGGGCTTACCAATAGGGGCAGTTTTAATCAGAACAAGTCACTCCAATATGGACAATCACAGCAATCGTAATGCACACCCAAATATGTGTACAAATTGGTATTAATAAAGAGCACAACACATAGTGTAGGAAGGACGCACCACCACCACAGCAAGACCACTCGTCTGCCCCCAGTGCCCAGTTCCTGACAAAACAAGAAAACACAGCAAAAGATGGACCTGACCACTTAACGACCACTCTTAAACCATAAACAAAAGAAAATAATTAATCTAATATAAAATGTAGCCTGGGGCAGATCCACGACACAGGGGGATCGTTAGAAAGCTGGGTTCGTTCCTTGTCTCAAGGGCTGAGAGACTCAGCACTATTTCCCCCAGGACAGCATAAAGCAAACAAATCAAAAGAAATGTAAACCATATACCTGAAACATTACCGGTGTTGCAGCCAAACAATAATGAAAGTAAATAACTCAGATTCTACACAAACACAATATAACCAAAATATAAAAAAAACATAACCAAAACAAACTTAACGAAACCAAAGGGGCTAGGGCCCACTCAAAAAAAGGAAAAAGAAAATATCCCTTTAATAACTAAGACGAGTTGGTCGCCTATAGCAAGTTCACCAAGTGACAACAAGATCGGGGTGACACACCCACACTAAAAGTCGTCACACAGGAACAGACACTCTGGAAACAGAACAGCAACGCCCTGGTGAGAGCATGAAGCAGCAAGGTTAACGCACAGACGTGAAGCTCGCAACACCCCTAAAGCATAAAATAAGATGTTACATGGTTATTGAATTCTCCCTTGACCCATGCCCAGCCAAGATACATACCCACTATCAACCACGACGCCGTCCGAGCCGCTACAGCGGGGTTCTACTCAACGTACAGCAGTTTATTTGGTAATGTCATCGGCGGCACACGGATCAACTGCATATGATGCACATGTTAGCGCAGAGTTAATTGGAACTAACCACATCAGCTCGGTTTAAAACAACGTGCTTACCGTCTACCATGTCCACATCCGGTGTTCTGCCAATTTATGCTACCCATAAATTTGTGCTACCCTCGTGTTGTGATTGGGTTGGGGGAGGGGTTATTTAGGTGTAAGGGTTGGGTTGGGGGAGGGGTTAGTCCTGTTTTGTATGGAGGTAGCAAAATTTGATAGGGATGCATAAATTGGCAGAACACCGGTTCCCCAGATAATAATGCAGCAGTGAGCCACCAAGGGCAATAGTCCAACCTGCTGCAGCCCTTTATGGCCAAAACACATATCTCTTAGCCACTAAAAACACAAGAGATAACTATTGAGAAGAAAAAGCGTGTCCTCACCATGGGGTGTCAACTCTCCACTACAAAACAAGCAGCAACGGCGCTCCGGTGACGTAAGCGGCCACAGAAAATGACCTTAATGGCCTTCCATAAGTGTCCGCTATTTATATACTCTCCGAGGCGCAGCCAATAGGCCGAACCTATAATTACCACTGGGGCATCATTCTGCCACATATACAATATTTAATATATTATACAGTATAGTTTAAATATATTCATTTTTTAAATCAAATAATATCTGACAGTAGCTAATTTATTTGCCTAAGTATGAGCCCTTCTATAGAATATTTAGGTGAATTTTATGAAATTAACACTTAACAATTTGAGCAGATGATCCACACTGAACTGTGTAATACATTTCACTTGAAAGTAATGATATTATTATTAACTGTTATTAATAAATTCAGATTAATTTATTATTTTTTGTTATGATGTGAGTTTTGTGCTATCCAGAAGTCTATCTAAAAAAGATAGACCCCCCTAGAAAATAGAAAATGCCCCGTCCATTTAGCTCATAACACATCGCCACCTTTGAATTCTGAGCAGTTTTAAGATATTGAGCTTCAAAGTTTTTGCATTCCATTTGACTGACAAAACATGTTTGTTTTCTAAAAAAGTCCCAAATGCACACAACATAAAAAAACATCACCTAAGGTAAATAAGTCTCCTCTCCATCAATAAGCTGGTGTGTGGTGGGCGTTCTGGGACACATGGCTGTCGTCGCATCATCCAGGTGGATGCTGCACATTGGTGGTGGTTGAGGAGATTCCTCCTTCCATGTAAAGCGCTTTGAGTACCCAGAAAAGCACTACATAAATAACAAAAAAAATAAAATCCAAAGTGATGACGTACCTTTATCACGGGACAAAGCAGAATAAAATCCTAACTCTTAAGTATAACGCTCAATTTAAATCAACTGCTGTGACGTGCTGAAAGAGAACGTTTTTTCAACAAACAAATAATCCATGTTAGTCCAAAACATGTATAGCTGACAAGAATTTCTCAGCAATATTTCTTTTTGAGTCCTGTGAATGTTTGCATACACCATCACGTGTTTCTGTATTGATGCTCATATTAGTCTAGATTAATGAAAGAATCAGTCAGTCTGCTGAAAACCAGGCAGTCTACCGACAGAGTATTTACTCTTCAGGTAACAAACTCTTTACTTTGATAGTTTTTCCAAACTGAATTGTTTTATGTTGCTGTATGGATGTGAACAATATCACTGTTGTAATGCCAGATGAGGGTGGGCTCCATCAGATTTTGTAACCTCTCAAGATTGTATCCCTTCGCTATTTAAACATGTAATGAAGATGTTTTTTCTCGCCAAAATCGACTTCAGCTGCTTACTGTGGATTTTAAAAGCTAATTCATACTAATCCAACAAACAATCAAATCTACAATCTGATTGTTGTATATGGATCAGTATGAAAACAGCCGTATGACATGATTTGTAAAGCTGCTTTTAAACAACATGTACTGAATCGTCAACGATTTTAACCAATAACTGTCTGTCTTGTGTCTAATATAAATAAATAAATAAATCTTATTGTTCATTCTCTCCCTTGCTTACTCCAGCTTTAATCCTCCTATAGCATGGCCATGTAAACCAACAGTACTGTTTAGCGTGTTAACAAAATAGTATATGCTCTCCTACTTGTAAGTCGCTTTGGATAAAAGTAAATGTAATGTAAATGTATCGATCATTAATCTTTTTCATGATATGATGTATTTTACTAAAATAGATGCTTGTGTTTATCTTCAGTAGATTGAGTCAATTGAAGCAGATGAACATCTCCACGGGAACCGTCGCCTCATCTGAGGCTTGTCCTTCTGCAAATCTCACATCTCAAGAGTTGTTATCCTGGAATCTCAAAACTTGTTTTCTATGTGTCCATCTACTGCTCGGACTTCCAGCGCACTCCTATGTTTTGTGTCTTATTGTCACAGGAAGAGGAATTGCATTAGAGCTCTACAACTTCAATCTGACAGTTTGTGAGATGATTTACTGTCTGCATTGTTTGGTTTACCTGCTGTTACTAAAGTTTCCATGTCTTACTATATTACAACGGGTTTTACAAGCACTAGTAATGACTATCCGTCCCCTGTTTCAGTGTCTGATGTGTGTGGAGCGTTACCTGGCGGTGGTTCATCCTGTAACCTTTCTGAAGTACAAACCTTTCAGATATCGAGTGATCTGTTCCGCCGCTGTCTGGATCATTAGTCTTGCATCTTGTTTGGGAAGAATGGTCACATTCATATTATTAGAACCGAATGTATATGTATGGGCTTTCTCAATTCTCTTTCTTCTCCTTCTCCCAATTCAGTTGTACTGTTGTGTGGCTGTTCTCAGAGCTCTGAAGCAGTCAGGACCAGGAGAGAGAGGGAGAAAGAGAGAGGAGGAAAACCACATGAAGAAAAGAGCGTTTTACATCATTTTAATAGCCAATATAAACATGGTAATAATGTTTGTACCTTATATTATCACGGGATTCCTCACTGTTCTGGCGCAACAGGATATTCCTATTTGCTGGTTTATTAGTCTTTCTTGTTTTATTTTGAGCTCTTTTGTGCAACCTGTTCTTTATCTGCACAGGGTTGGAAAACTGTACTGTTTTTGTTCCAAATAAAACACAAAATTGGCCATGGCATCCGTTTCTTGTAAATATACATATTTCATAAACTTTCATATCTCTAACCTTTATAGTCATCTCAAGTGTTATGTTCTGTATTATAATTTGCGTTGTACGTTTATACTGTTTTATTATTTTTATCATATACATATATTATTTTATTAAACATTATTTATTTATTGTAAACTTTCTAATAAATATTGCCATACATTGAAAACTGAAATGTTCTATTTGCAAATTATACATTAATCGAAGGTAAGGTGACATTGTTTGGTTGTAAATTAATTGGTTCTTTAACACCTTTGAATACAATTTAACACCATTGAAAACAACTGAATTGTTAACTCGAGGTTACACAGCATAACAAAATGTGGATCACAATAAATGCATGAACACATCACCTCTTAACAAAAAAATATGCAAATGAATTACAAGTTCTCAAAACTTGGGGGCCTGATTGATTGATATTTTACATAGGAAAACATCCTAAATGTTGAGTAGCTTAAAAGTTAATTTGTTTTTCTATGATGTACAGAAAGATAATTTGATATACAGTGATAATGATATGATGTACGAGTTCTTATTATAAGTTTAAGTGGCAAATTGAATTCATGTGGTGCAGGAATATCATAACACATCAATCAAGCTGTTTGCTTTTCCCAATAAAAACAATTGCTTTGTAGTTTGAGTTAACTGGCAGGTGGTGCCATAAAGCTGTCAGGCATCTCTGATTTATATGTTTAGCATGAAAATGTCCTTCTGATATTGCCAACACCTGCACAGGTTTAAAATTTAAAGAGAAAATAAAGCACTCCAGTTCATCCAAATATACACCATGTATACACTCAAAATCAAGTTAATATCTACAGTATATAGTGCACTCAAAATATAGGCATAGAATAGTCCAATTGTGGCGAAACAAATAAACAAAAAATAAATAAATCATTGGCTTGTGTAAAACAATTCAAATGAAGACTATTTTTTGGTCCAAGGTCTCTGGATGATCATGCAAAAAGTAAATAATCTGCGGTGAGTTTTAACCAAAATACAAAATGGCAGAACTGACAAGAATCTCCCGGCTGAGCCCGGTTTCTCCCGAGGTTTTTGTTTTCTCCATTATTCATCATTGGAGTTCGGGTTCCTCGCCACAGCAGTGCAGTGTTGGCTTGCTCACCGGGAGACTGCATTTATTTATTTATTCATTTATTTATTAGATATTATTTATTATAATGATCTTGCTTGGTCTATAAACACCATGCACTGTGCTGTGTTTTACCTTTCTGTGTTTTTCTTATTTGCTCCTGTAAAGCTGCTTTGGAACAATGCACATTGTGAAATATATAAATAAAAATTGAATTGAATCTCAAAGAAAAAAAGTGGAATGAAGAAAAAGCTTAACAAATAGCAGAAAATAGTTGTTAATGAATGACAATCTAAATCTGACAGTGAAACTATAATGTTGTATGTAGAGCTGCATTGTTCCATAAGTGTGTTTCTAGTGTTACTCAGAAATTTTCTGAGAGCTATTTTTCTTTTCGAGTAACTCTAAATAGTGCTTATACAGCTTTAGACATATTTGACAAATTCATTCAGCCTACTGAAAACTGGTCCACTGACTGTCCATTTACTCTTCAGATAACAAACTCTTTTTTTTCCACATTAAAAATATTTTATTGTAGTCTAATGTATGCATCACAGAAGTGATGTGGACGATATCACTGTTCACTGTGAATTTGTTTCTGCCATCGATTAGGAGAATAATACAAATATTGCATCGCTACAGACTGTAATGAGGCTCACTGACCACCACCTGCATCTGAACTCTGCCTTATCATAACATTTAATGTATTTAATGATAACACATACTGTCAAACGAGTTTTATATTTTCTATAAATACACTGTAATTCCACAGGAGGGTGGGCTCCATCAGAGTTTGGATCCTCTCAAAAAAGATTTTCTGAAGAATTCATTACTTCTTACTTGGTATATACACTGACGTTCAAGTCTACCATACCAATTTAAACTTTTGAGACTAGTTATGTTATTATATGACATGTTTATATCTTTAGTTGAGGCTTTGTTCATCTCAAAATTCTGTTGTATCTTTTAATACAACGGTTTGGGCACATTTATTTTTTCTGTATTTTGATTATTATTCATATTTATAATATTGCACACATTCTGGACATTGCCAGGTGGTAAAGGGCTGTGTTCAAATGATAATAAAAATAAAATAAAAAATGTAAGAACTGCCATTGAATACAGCTGCATTATTTATTAGCTCAATCAAACAATCAAATGCATCCATGAACATAATTGTGATGAGAATTGACCAGGTGCATGATATGAGCTTGACTGCCCCCTGCTGATTCCATGACAATACTACATGTTATGAAAGCAGGTGGTTATAACACAAAGTCCTGCTGTTTTCATTTGGACCCTGAAGGGCTTTTGTAAATAGTAATAAATTATGACTTTGTCCCTTTTTTTGTTGAAATGCACCATGATGTCACTTAAACTAATACAGAACTCAGAATTTTAGAATGGATGTAAGAGAAACATGTGCTAGATGCATCATCCCTACAAAACATGTCACTGCTAAGGCAAATTACAGGTGATTACTGTTTTACTCTTATATGACTTTTTAATTGTCAAATTTTGTCAGTCACAGAGCAAATTTTATCAGTTTTTGATTGTTTAATCATATTGCTTTAGGAGCAGTAACATTCAGCAACAAATTAAAGACTTGGAATTTCAAATCCAATCCAAAAAAATCCAATTTTATGACTTTGTTCTTTGTTTTCAGTCGAATGTACTTTTTTTCTTGGGTAGGGCAGTTTTTTGTCTTCCTCTCCATCCAGTTGTTTTGTTGTTTGGCTGTTCTCAGAGCTCTGAAGCAGTCAGGACCAGGAGAGAGAGAGAGAGAGAGAGAGAGAGAGAGGAGGAAAACCACATGAAGAGAAGAGCATTTTATCTCATTCTCATAACTGCTGTGACCACAGTTGCTCCCTATATTACTGCATCATTCCTTGAGAGGAGTTTTACTGAATTAGGTGACATATTCGACACTATTAGTATGTTTGCTTTCTTTTTGCTGGTTTGGTGCAGCCTCTTTTATTTATTTACAGGGTGCGGAAACCGCCCTTTATCAAATGTTAGTAAATCTACTTTAATTATCAAAGTAATAATAGAAAAAAGCTGATGACTGGACGACTTACATCGATTGTAAAATCTCTGTGAACACACACCTGTGACTCTACATATTGATACTCCAAATTGTTTCGCAACCACAAAAGACGCACAGTTAGGATAATGAAGATCATTTCTAAAATCGCCATTATTTTACTGATAATAAATAAATTCTAAAAGTGACATGAATTAATACAAGGATGTTTTGAAATGGACTTTTTTAATGCTGTATTCTGTACAGTATCTAGCCAATAAAAACTGTGCTTCTGATAACTTGACCAAATGAGCTTTTTATTTTTACTTAAAGTTCAATACATGTTAAATTTTATTAAAAGCAATTTAAAAACCATATTAAAGTAATGCATTTTCAATGGAAATCTATGGGGCAAGGCATAACCGAAAAGCCCATTCTGACAGAACAAAGTTCTGTCTGCGCTGGTGGTCCGGTGGGATGACCCAAGTATAAGACCATGTTTTATTCTGGATTTTAGATTAAAACCTGGTTTAATATTTTTTTGAAATAAAATTTTCTTTTTCGTAAATTTCTCAAACGATTTCATTTAATCCCATATTCATGATGTGGTTTGGGCCGCACGTGTCTAGCTTCACCCACTGATCTCTGTCATGTCACTGAAATACTTGTTCCTTATTTTAAACACAAAAAAACACATCTGTACTCCTTTACAACAGAGGTAAATGGATTAGGTGATCATTTGTTTTACAAATAAAACCAGCATCTTTGTTTTTATATAAACACACCAATTTTCATTATGGTCATTTGCTGACATCAGTGTGGAACAAAGAGCCATCTCATATATCATGTCTGATCCATGTAATCCCTATTTTTCGGAAACATTAATCCTTGAGATAAACCATTCCAACATATACATTTCCATTCTTGATTATACAAGTTTTGCACGTGCACACACGCGCGTTTACTTTTATACATTGTGGGGACTTTCTACAGATGTAATAACTTTTATAATGCGTGGCAAGTGTCCAAGACCTTTACTATCATAAGTAGCTGTGTTCCAGTTCTTCTCATGTTTAATCACGTGTGCTCTGGTGAAAAATACTTTTCATTAAATAACTTCACTTTTAATGTAAACAACTCATATGGGTTTAATATTCAAAACAATTATGCATGATTTACTTGTAAATCTAAAATAAGAACAATGTGTCTGTGTGTACAGATGAACTATACGTGACCCTGCCTGTAAAAATTAGGGGTGGGAGAAAAAAAAAGATTTTTTGAGTGAGCTGCAGGGAGAAACAGCGCATTCAATTTACTATACCGCAGCTGACTAAGAACATGAACATACTTCAGTAAATATGCACAGTTTGTTAGCCAGACAGACGCGCTGGGTGCTCTGCACTGGACTAATACACTAACCGCTCTTTTAATGTATGTGTGTATGATGATTTTGTCATACGATGTGGCAATTCGTTTAACATACAGCACTAATAAGTGCTATTATGTATTTGTTTTAATGTCTGACCGCAGAATGCGTCAATGAGAATGGCTTTATTGGGCACTCAGTTGTATTAAAATACAATACGTGACAGTGAAGCCAAAGTACCAACACTAGTCTGACTCTGAGCGCAACGTGACGCGATGACATCTTAAATATGCTAATTAGTACAAGAATCGATTCTGAATTGAATCGTGACCCTAAAGCCCCATTCAGACATCCAGAAACTAGCAGCGGCAGAGCGACACGATCTCATTCATTTCAATGGAGAGCTGGCGACTTCCGGCGACACGAGCGACAGTGACCGTTGGCGACAGAAAGTGGGCGTATCCAGCGACGGGAGTCAAGCGACAAAAGTTGAGAAATGTTCAATTGTGATCGACTACCAATAGGAGCAAAGCAGTGGAGGTCACGTCATCCGTCTCTCGTCGGTTACTGGAGGGTTTGTTCAAACTGTTTGTCATGAACGGGGGTGAGAGACACGGATACAGGACCCAAGTGCAGACAGGGTAAGGGGTAAACTAGACTTTTAATAATAATAACAAAATACAAAACTAAGACCCACGTGGTAGTAACATAACAAAACAGGGGAACAAGAACAAGATTAACTAAACTAACAGGACTAGACTAATAACACATCACATAGCAACACAATAAACTAGACTTACTAACACGACGCGAACTCACCCACACGCCAAACACAACACAGTGCAATGATCCGACACAAGACAGAGAACACAGGGGCATTAAATAAAGGGACAAATCAAAGGGGAACGGGTGTGGGGCATGAACTAATTTACAACCAATAACGAGGGATACAAAAGGGCGGGAATACAGCCAAGGACCGGAGAGAGTATTGAAGGCCGAAAGGGTCAAAATGAATCTCTCCACACATAACAAGGGATCCTGCCGTGATTCTGCCACAAGATCAAGAAAGACATGACAAGATGAGGCAGAATCACGACACTGTTACTAGGACAACCAAAGCTAGGAATGCCTTCAAACGATTTCATAGCAAGAGACAAGCGACACACAGCGACAAAGTCTCTGGCTGTCTGAACAAGGCTTAAGAATCGAATCGTGAGAGACCAAACGATTCCCACCACTAGTAAAAACCCAGCTAGTCATTTTTTGTGATTCTCATTATCTTTAATATTGACTCAGTGAGGCCATTAAAATCATAGAGAAATGAATGGCTCAAACCAAACTTTATTGCTTGTCTCTTAATTAAAGATTCAATGATTATGAGACTTCAGCCTGTTTTTCACCAGAAGGGTCTTTAATCTCATACTGAATAGGTTACATAAAAAAAACCACTGTATCTTTATTTACCAAACATGGTATCATTTGATGTATTTGCATATAAGGGCTCCAAATAAAAAGTACACGTTGCATCCCATTTTAAGTCAAATCATGTGGGAATGCAGTTAGTTTATATAGGTGACTACAACTTTTTTATGATTACATTAATCATTCTGTAACGGTAGACTTCAAGACAGGTAATGAGCGGATTTATTTTCTATGTTTTTCTAAAATAGGGTTTAGGGCTTGACAATAGACACACAGCCTAACTGTGTGTCTATTGGACATTTTAATTTACTTTAAATGCTTTCTTTTTCATGAATGGTTTGTTGATGTATTTTTTATATTTAATCAGTATCATTTTGAGCATTATTTAAATATCGCTGCTGTCCTTCTGAAACCTCGTATCTATATTTTGTCGTTTTTATTTTTGCCATAAATCATCATTATTCACGCTTTATGTTTGTCACTGGGGTTTTGCAAATATCTAACCAATAAAAAGCATTCAAAGGAACTTGTCAACTTCGACAACACAGTATTTAATCATTTAAAAAGTACAGTGTTTTCTAAATATACATTCTAAAAATAATATGTTGCTGCCATAATACGCATTGCTATTGAGAATAGAGTTTGGTTGACACTGTATTGTCCTTTGTTTGGGTGGACCAACATTTCCCTGTATTTCTCCATTACAGATCACAGTTCTGTCTTTGACGGCACACAGGGAAGAGATGAACATCTCAAGTGAGATCTCCTCCACTCATATATCGAATTCTTCTCATTACCCCTATTCAAATGGCACCGCGGGGAAACCTTTTGACATGTTCAGAGTGGTAGATATCGTCTGTGTGGTCTTTGGTCTTCCTGCCAACTTCTATGTGATATGGCTTATTGCCATAAGAACCGCGAACGGCCTCGTGTCAGAAATCTACAGTCTCCAACTCTCTGTCTGTGAGATCATCTTGTGTATGAAATCGCTTTTATATATTTTTTATGACACCTCTCAGAGTCTCTTAACTGTTATTGTTTTTTTACAAGGACTACCCATCACTGGTCGTCCTCTGTTTCAGTGTCTGATCTGTGTCGAGCGTTACCTGGCGGTGGTTTATCCTGTAACCTTTCTGAAGTTTAAACCTTTCAGATATAAAGTGATGTGCACCGTTGGTGTCTGGGTGGCAACGTTTGCCTCCAGTGGGGTTATGGTTATGATGTTCTTGTTGCAAATCCACATCCATATATACTTTGGTTTTATATTGGCACAGATCTTCTTTTTCCTCTCCATCCAGTTGTATTGTTGTTTGGCTGTTCTCAGAGCTCTGAAGCAGTCGGGTCCTGGAGAGAGAGCGAAAGAGTAAGAGGAAGAAAATCACATGAAGCGAAGGGCGTTTTATCTCATTTTTATAACTACTGTGACCATGCTGATTATATATATACCCTTCATTATATCAGTGCTGCTTTTTGTGAGTCTAAGTCAAAATCCTCAGCAAATGTTTTCTCTTAGCATAGCTTGTTTTTCATTGGGTGGTTTGCTACCGCCTGTTCTCTTTCTCTACAGAGTAGGGAAACTGAACTTCATGAAATGTCAATAACTCCATTCACCATCACCTTTCATTCACCTTAAAAATTGAAAAATAATGGTTTCAGAAATAGTCAGCTAACTATTTAAGCATGTTTTTACATATGATGATTTAAATATGATTAAATGTGTATTTAACAGATTACAAATAATGTTCATGTTCACTACAAATAAAAATAAGATTAGCAAACAACTTGACTTAATACTTCCACAATTATTCCTGAATTAAAATCAAATGACTTCCGACTTTCCAGCGGTACTTGGGTGATATTTTTGTGATCATAAGCGTTTTTATGATATTTCTGTAATTTTTTTAACATAGCAGACATCACACCACACATCTCATTTGTCCCATCATACTGTACTATTGCAAAAATGTGCGTAGGTGTATTTGATTTTTATCGCTTTTATCGCAGGGAATAATTAAATAAACCATTTCTTCTAATTGCATTCCATATTTAGCCAAACGGTAGTCAAACATCTATTATGCTAATAACTTCTGTCCTTCAGACAGAAGCATCAGTTTACAGTGCCCACAACACTGCAGATTTCATTATAGGCTTTTAAATGGCAAGTTCTACTGAAAGCCAGTGTTGTTTTGAGCCAATTTGCATGTCTATGTAATCGAGAGGGGTCATATCTCGATGCATTTTATTTGCATGTTCTAAACACTCACAGATTAGTGAGAACATAACATTTAAATAGGCTATCCGCAAATGTTCCATACAAAGATGTTTATCAAACACAGAACTGGTGTAACAAATAACCAAGTCTTTAATTGGAATTTTTGAGACCTAAGGTCTGCTGGGGATTCTGGTGCCCACCAGGTATACAATTAAAGTTCCAGATGGTTTGGTCTTTATATTTTCTTCCAAACGGAGGTCCAAACAATGTTTCTTGAAAATAAATAAATATTTAGCCCACTTGGATATATATATATATATATAAGATATGATCTTTTATCAGGCCATTTATTTTATATTTGATATCCACAGTATGTATGTATGTAGGCTCTGCAGCTATAGGGGAATGTCCTGTTAATAGAAGTCATTAATATTTGTAAATAAAAAAAACTATGGACAACATACAAAACAGCAAATGTAATGTAACAATCAAACTGCTCTCATCATAAACAGAAAACAAATTTACTTTTAATTAGCCTTTCCGTGGCATTCATACCAGAACGTCTTTTAAAAAATTCCCAATTAGAACATTGCAAAAATGTGACCATGCTTGTGAAAACCCAGCAAAAGTCTTTTTACCGTTTCCTACATAAAATCATCCTACAGAATATTCTGTGAAAATATAACGACAACATCTTCAATATTGACTGAATAATGCCATTTTAAAGATTGAATTTAATACTTGAAATTAATCTTTGATGCGTATCTAATAATTAATTAGATTATGAGAATTTAGCCTGGGTCACAAAGGTTTACATGCTGATCAATAATGCTAAAGCTAAATGTAGATAAAAACGTTACGGTTCATAAAATATCACAAATCTGGTCGAAAGGTTGGAGACATATAGCAAACGTAAACAGACTGACAGATACAAATACTTTAAAATTGCTGCGTTTTGTTTACTGTTGTGTGTGCATTTACCTGCTCTGCGTGTCTGCACTATTGTTGTTAAAGTAAGCACGTGTCTGCTCTGCTCTTCATGCGGCGCTTCTTTGGCGGGAGAGAAGCATCGCGCGCGGACCGGAACCTGTTAAAATGAAGCGCGTTTGGCGCTTGATAAAGATGTTATTAGATCATATAGCGGCAACAGATCAATTATATAAATATTCTTTATGGCGCGTGATGTGTGATTCCGCCTTGTGTAGACGCGCGGCTCAACTTAAACAACCGAAATAGTCAAATGTTTAATGGTTTATTAGGCTATGTCTCGCGGTCCGGATGAAACGAAGCAGAGGTCCGGATCCTCCAATTGAGGATGACTACCCTAGACAAATTATGACATGGCAAAAGATTTATGCAAAATTAAAAGACACACTTGCCGATCAATATTGAATGTCACTATAAGCATATGAGGTCAAGTAGTATGACTCTTGCTTTTGACACGAAAGCAACTTCAACACCAAACAATGGTCCAGAAGAACTTCCTGTTTCAATTTGTAATTTTTTCACAAACATAATTAAGTCTTAAAAATGTTTCGGTTTGTCTTACTTTGTTCTAACATTTGTGTAAGTGTTAAATAACTGAAACAGGAAGTGCAGTGCTTCTGGACCAGTGTTGTTTACCTTTTGCACAATAGTCAAGGGTAAAAAATGTTATATAAATGTTCACAAATGTTTTTAAAGTGTGAGGCTCGCCTCTAGGGAGAGCCAGAGTATCTCAGTGTAGGTACTGAGAATAATGATGAACAGTAAAACGAATAAATGCTATTTTAAACTGTATTAATAGTAAACTCACCATTAACACACTCATACTTTTTTTGTAGGTGATGGTGAATTCAAAACTGCCCCAAAAGCTACAGTAGCCTACTGAAGCAAGGATTTATGATTGTTTTATGCTTCGTAAAGTAGCATGTTACTTAACATTCGGGTTTTAACATACATTTGAATACTAAGTTGAACTAGGAATGTGCGGTTTATAATTATGACAATAAATGACAAATAAACCCATGACATGTTTTTATTATTTATTTATTATTATTATATTAACACATTAACAGGTAATCAATCAGAACAATGAAAAATGAATACACTGGCCACACATCTCTATTTTTTATTCAGTGTTGGCAGCAGGTGCTGTTTTTATTGCTTTTAATTTGCATGTCATTTATTTGATGTTCCATAAATTGGCATGCTACTGTATGAGACCCCTGCAGTTCATAGGAATACTGCAATAGCCCTCACACCACAGGTGAATCATTTCTCTTTAACCATTAGACATTATTTTGTAGATTGTGAAATATATGCACGTGCAGTCATAAACCGACAGTCATTAATAATTTTGAGATTATAATTCTATTAATGCTCATGGTTTCACTCACCGCCATACGCATCACTTTACTGTAAGATACACATATAGTGTCTTGAAACTGTTTGTTTTTATAGCAGGTTTTGAAAAGAAAGCAGGGAAATGGATATTTCCATAAATTTTTTGTCCACCAACACCACAACAAATGACACTTCATCAGCCTTCCAATTTAACACTGCTGGATGGTTCATCAGCATCCTTCTCGGGCTTCCCACAAACTCCTATGTGATGTGGCTTATTGTCTCAGGAGGAGCAAATGGAATCGCATCCGAGTTCTTCAGCCTCAGCCTATTTGTTTGTGAGATTGTTCTCTGTTTACAGTCTTTTGTGTCTCTTCTGAGTAACACGTATACAAATCTCTGGATGCTTGTAAGATTTCTAGTGGGCTTTTCCATGACTGGCCGTCCTCTGTTTCAGTGTCTGATCTGTGTGGAGCGTTACCTGGCTGTGGTGCATCCTGTAACCTTTCTGAAGTACAAACCTCTCAGATATAAAGTGACATTTTCCCCTGTTATCTGGATAGTAATTCTGTCTTCTTGTGTGTTTTCCGTTTTGAGTGTAACTTCATCTTTGTTTTATCTGTTCATGTGCTTTGGCTTGTGTCATGGTTTGCTCACTTTTTCAGTTCAGTTGTTTTGTTGTTCGGCTGTTCTCAGAGCTCTGAAGCAGTCAGGACCAGGAGAGAGAGGGAGAGAGAGAGAGAACGAAAATCACATGAAGAGAAAAGCGTTTAATATCATTCTAATAATCATAATAAGTATGACATTGACATATTTTGTTTATGTGGTGGTAACTTTCAACTTTGTTCTGACATGTAAGCTTAATGGAAGGCTCTGGAGTGTTGGTCATGTTTGTTTTGTGCTAGGTGGTTTGGCGCAGCCCTTCCTCTATCTCCACAGGACTGGAAATCTACCTTTTTGTAAAACTCCATAGTCCAGTTGAAACTTCATCTTTTATTTATCTTCACATATTCATACATTTTTATTGGAAGTAATAGTGTCCTGCACTGATTAACAAAACAAAACGTATTTGGCTGCTATATTTGCCTTTTCCGTGCATTTATTTAACAAAACTCACCACAGATGACATGTTTCTTTTATAAATAATAGTAATGTATTTACATTAACAACAAGAATCCTGTTTGTGGTTGTGCATATTTTTTCATTAAAGCTGCATATTCTACCTCTTACAGTTTCTTGTGTCTAGTGTTTTGAACTTGAGAAATTAAGTGATATAACAAAATGTAATATAATGTGAATGTAAAAAGACTAAATTAACCTAAATATTATTTATGGGGAAAAACACGCCCCAAATAGTTTTGGCATTAATATGATTAGATATTGATCCATGTTTTAAAAATACTTGATTTTTTATAATACTTCCATCCCTTTAAAAGTACAAGAAACCCATGAAATAGACTCAAATAGACTTAAAACAAAAACAAAAAACATTGTTTTGCACAGTTCCAGTGATGCTGTCAACACTCACACAAAGCATTATTGATGACTTCTTGTATCAACTGATTCATTATGTGTCTTATAATGTTTGCATACTGTATACAATTGACAGACAATACGAGCTTTGTAGATTCTGGAGCAAGATCCCCACTGTTCAACTCATGCAAGACAGAGGATTCAGTTTAAGTTAAGATAGCAGGAACATTTGACACTCACTACTCAGGTAATTTACTTTTTCCCCAAAACATTCCTTTATCAAATCACATTTTATTGCTGCTAAATATATATATTGTATCTCAGAGTGTTGTTATTTATTGAAACCTACATTTTCATATTTTTTCTCTATACAGATTTTCCACATTTCTTTTATATCTTGCTCAAATTATAAACATTCAAATGTTTGTGAAATGAGATCACTAAGAAACTTTATGAAAATCACTGAAATGAGTGCTATTTAGTATAGTTTAACCATTTAAATTATTATTGGAAATTTTTTTAATAAACAGACCATGCGATTTGCTGTATACTGTCCCTTACAATAGTACTTTTTGTGTAACTTGATTCTTTAGATTTTTCTTGTGCATCATTCACAACATAGTGTGTTGTTTTAATCTACATTAATATGTTCTCCTGTCAATCACAGATCAATTTGTGTTTTTTCATTTATTGTTTAGGGAAAAGCAAAGACGGTGACACAATGAACACCTCAAAGGAAGTCACTTGTCTGACTTACGATTCATGTAACATCAATATTCCCGGATTTAAATTGCTACCTTTTGATGTTGCATTGTATGTCCTCAATTTCCTATTTGGTTTTCCTACACACTCCTATGTTTTGTGGCTTATTGTCACGACAACAGAAAGAGGAATTGCATCTGAAATCTTCACTCTTAACATGTCGGTTTGTGAGATAATGTTCTGTCTGCGCTCTTTAATCGGTTCAATCGTCGAAAACGTTCCAAGTCTTCTAGACATTGTGATGTTTTTGTCTGGATTTGTCATCACAGGCCGTTCCTTTCATTGTCTGATCTGTGTGGAGCGTTACTTGGCGGTGGTTCATCCTGTAACCTTTCTGAAGTTCAAACCTTTTAGATACAGAGTTGCATGTTGTGCTTTTACCTGGATAATGATTTCCATATCTTGTGTATTTAGTCTACAGTTAGTAAACCCTCGACTTCTTAAACTTTTTACATGCCTGTACATGTCACAGTTCCTCTTCTTTCTCTTCATAAGTCTGTTCTGTTGTCTGGCTGTTCTCAGAGCTCTGAAGCAGTCAGGACCTGGAGAGAGAGTGAGAGAGAGAGAGGAGGAAAACCACATGAAGAGATGAGCGTTTTATTTCATTCTTATAATTACTGTGACTTTACTAATAACTTACGTACCAGGATGTATTACGTCATTTCTATTTCTCTTGTCAATACTCATTCCACCAGAGGTGTCTTCGCTGGCCGGTTTATGTTTTATGCTGGCTGGGTTTGTGCAACCTCTTCTCTATATCCACAGGGTTCAAAAATTACCCTTCTGTATTTATTAGTTGCTATAAAGAAAAACGGAATTGAAAAACATTAGGTGCATGAAATGTCATTACTTGTCAAGTACATTGTTTGCTTTTTGCAATAAAAACTTTTTTGAGTTGACTACTTTGATTTTCATACCAGGTGTTACTATTAAGCTGACAAAGTGCATATCTGTATATTGAACAATTTATGTCTTCTTGATGCTTATATAATTCATTGGCTTGATAGGACACCTCTGATTCAGATTTGCCATTTGCAAATTAAAATAGAAATTCTGTATAAACATTGCCATCTTTTTTTTAAATTACAAAATCATTATTTTTCAGTTTGGTCTTCTACAATATATTTAGGGGCTTACTGTCAAAGATTAAAATGTTTCACATGTTCACTAAACATCTCTGTTTGTGAGATCAGTCTTTGCCCTCTGTAATTTGAGTTGCGTGTTTGGATATAATTTACATCTTCGTAAAAATAATCTTTCTTTTGTGATAGCTAACATACACTGTACTGTACAAGAGTTACACACTGAATTTCACTTCGCATCTTTCTATCTATCTCCTAAGACATGGGACTTTTTCAAGAGCACTTCGAAAGCAATGACACTTTTATTTGTTCTTTAAAAAACTATATATCAGCTAAAAACATTTCATGTGAATAAATCTATTTCCAAATGCAAATGGCATGAATCAACCTGTAAAATTAATATACAAGATTGCTTTTACAATTTTTTTACTAAAAAAGCAAAATGACTATGCTAACTTAAACCCCTTACTTTCTGTTTAAATTCTAAAAACCTCCCAGGAACGTTCTGGGTGGGGTGCTTTATGCTAATGAGAAATAAAATCCTAAACCAGGTGTAGCGAGGAAGGCGGGGCGAGAGCCGTGGGGCGAGTAAGGCGGGGCCGGCGGCGTAAGTGGCAACGAGTGTCAGCTGTGCGACCGCCGGTCCCCGCATGCCTCACGGGGGAGCTCGGGAGCATAAGAGGACGAGCGACCGGACCATCGAGAGAGAGGACCGGGCCCGGAAGTTAAGTGGAGTCAGTTTGTTTGGCCGGCAGTCGAGCCGCTGAGGGGCTGCCGGCCTGTTTTATTATTGTTTATTTACTTTCACGATTAAAAGTTTATTGTTTAAATGTTCGCCGGTTCCCGCCTCCTTCCTTCCCTACATTGAACTGTGTTACATTGGTGCCGAAACCCGGGAGGAAGGAGGGACATGCTGTCGAGGAGCCCTCGCCGCCGAGCGGCCTCGCGGTGCTGGGGAGTTCGGGCAGCACGGACGAAGGAGGTCCGCCAGCGGCTGCCCAAGCGGTGGTGCCGGAGAGAGAAAGCTCGAGGGGGACGAAGACCTCGCTGCCGGGCTCCTGGGCCGAGGTGGGGTGGCGGCCGTAGAAGAGGGAGCGGAGGAGTTCGGTCCGTTTGCCTGGGCCGGAGCCTGCTACTGTCCACCAAGGAAAAGGGGAAGAGCAGGGAACGGACGGCTCGCTGCCGGCTGCCCTCGGGGCGAAGCCATCGCCGGCCGCCAGGAGGCGAGGAGGATCAGGTCGCCCCGGAGCGTCCCCGCACCACCGCATAGCACGCGAGGAAGAGCCTCTCGGCTGGGCTGAGGACCGAGCGGCAGCGTGTCGGGGAACCGGACCACTTTTTTTTTTTTTGTCCTCTCTCCCCTCTCTCGTCCCGGTCGCTCGGGATGCTCCCGGCTCCGTTCTCTCGCCTCGTCCGTGCATGCCCCGGTCACTGGGGCCCTCATGGGAGAAGGCCCCCCGGGGGGGGGGAGTAAGCACAGGCTCGGTGCTGCCCCCCGGCCTGTGAGGGGTGATGGGGGGGTATGTAGCGAGGAAGGCGGGGCGAGAGCCGTGGGGCGAGTAAGGCGGGGCCGGCGGCGTAAGTGGCAACGAGTGTCAGCTGTGCGACGCGCACCGGTCCCGCATGCCTCACGGGGAGCTAGGGAGCATAAGAGGACGAGCGACGGGACTGCCGACGAGAGAGGACCGGGCCCGGAAATGTTAAGTTTTATTTATGTTTGTGTGGCCGGCAGTCGACCGTGAGGTGGGTGCCGGCCTTTTACTTCCGTGTTTTTGTTTGTTTATTTTTGATTAAAGTTTATTGTTTAAATGTTCACCGGTTCCCGCCTCCTTCCTTCCCTACATTGAACTTTGTTACATTGGTGCCGAAACCCGGGAGGAAGGAGGGACATGCTGTCGAAGAGCCCTCGCCGCCGAGCGGCCTCGCGGTGCTGAGGAGTTTGGGCAGCGCGGACGAGGGCGTCCGCCAGCGGCTGCCCGAGATCGTGGTGCTGGAACGATGGGATTCGGTGGGGACGGAGAGCCCGCGGCCGTGCTCCTGGGACGAGGTGGGATGGCGGCCATGGAGGGAGCGCGGGAGTGCCGGCTGCCCTCAGCCAGAAGCCATCGCCGGCCGCCAGGAGGCGGAGGAGTATCGGGCCGTCCACCGAACGTCCAGCACCACAGCATAGCACCGCGAGGAAGAGCCTCTCGGCTGGCTGAGGACCGAGCGACGGCGTGTCGGGGAACCGGACTATTTTTTTTTTTCCTCTCTCCCCTCTCTCGTCCCTGTCGCTCGGGGTGCTCCCGGCTCCGTTCTCTCGTCTCGTCGGTGCGTACCCCCAGGCGCTGGGGCTCTCAAGGGGGGGCCCCCCGGGGGGGGGGAGTAAGCACAGGCGCGGTGGTACCCCCCGGCCTGTGAGGGGCGATGGGGGTATGTAGCGAGGAAGGCGGGACGAGAGCCGTGGGGCAGGAAGGTGGGGCCGGTGGCGTGAGTGATAATGAGTATCAGCTGTACGCGCACCGGTCCCGCATGCATCACGGGGAGCTAGGGAGCATAAGAGGACGAGCGACGGGACTGCCGACGAGAGAGGACCGGGCCCGGAAATGTTAAGTTTTATTTGTGTTTGTGTGGCCGGCAGTCGACCGTGAGGTGGCTGCCGGCCTTTTACTTCCGTGTTTTTGTTTGTTTATTTTTGATTAAAGTTTATTGTTTAAATGTTCGCCGGTTCCCGCCTCCTTCCTTCCCTACATTGAACTTTGTTACAGTATGGTTCAACAAAATCTCTCTCTCTCTCTCAGGATCCATACAAGTCATTTGGTCTTCCCTCCATCGGCCGACTTTCTCAGTATCAGGAGCCACTGAGCTTTGCTGATGTGAGTACTTACACCTGTTCAGCGGCTCATTTTATTTNTCTCTGTAATTTGAGTTGCGTGTTTGGATATAATTTAGTACATCTTCGTAAAAATAATCTTTCTTTTGTGATAGCTAACATACACTGTACTGTACAAGAGTTACACACTGAATTTCACTTCGCATCTTTCTATCTATCTCCTAAGACATGGGACTTTTTCAAGAGCACTTCGAAAGCAATGACACTTTTATTTGTTCTTTAAAAAACTATATATCAGCTAAAAACATTTCATGTGAATAAATCTATTTCCAAATGCAAATGGCATGAATCAATATGTAAGATTAATATACAAGATTGCTCTTACAATTTTTTTACTAAAATAGCAAAATGACTATGCTAACTTAAACCCCTTACTTTCTGTTTAAATTCTTATTAGGTAATCAACCAAACCTCCCAGGAACGTTCTGGGTGGGGTGCTTTATGCTAATGAGAAATAAAAACCTAAACCAGGAAATTGGGAAATGGTTCTCAAAAACAAATATACTAATGAAAAACAACCAAACGGGAACCATGTACAATAAGAGAAATGGTTTGTTTTTGCAGTGTTGAAAACATCATTTTATTTTATTCAGTTCTAGATGATGCTGTCAACAACACAAGGTTTATTCACACCACTTGAACTGCCACTTAATGTGATTTTCATGTGTCAAAATATTTGCATGTATTTACAATTGACAAATCTGGCACAGAATCTGGAGCAAAATCTACTGCTCACCTTATTTAAGACAGATGATGAATTGATGTTTATATATATTGGATATTACTGGACAATCATACAGGTAAGAAACTTTTTAAAAATGGCTTCAAATATTACTTTATCGGGTGTACTGTCAAGGTTTCACATGATGAAAAGTGGATGTTTATTTAAAGATTTAGCTGTTTCAGAGAAGGTGGTAGTATTTCTAAAATCTCGATTTTCATTTTCATTAGAGGTTGTCCTCATCTCTTGCTGTCTTGGGTAGAAAAAAAACACTTAAATCTGAATTGCCTATAAACATGAGCATTGAAATAATATTTACATAAAACAATGGATTACGCTTTGACATTTTACTCAATTTTCAAAAAGTGGATTAGGTCTTCAGAACATTCACGTTTATCTTCTAGACGGAATTTTGTACACTGATAGTTTCTCCTTTTTTATTTGTACAGGTGAAAACAAAGACAGTGACACAATGAACATCTTGAAAGAAGCTATGACGCCTCTAACACAGGGTTCATATAACTGGACAAATGTTTCCGGTTTTAAAATGCCACCTTTTGAAGTTGCAATATATGTCCTTAATTCTCTATTTGGTTTTCCTACACACTCCTATGTTCTGTGGCTTATCGTTACAGCAACAGAAAGAGGAATTACTTCTGAAATCTTCACTCTTAACATCTCTGTTTGTGAGATAATGGTCTGTCTGCATTCTGTTATTGATGTAATCTCCCAAACATTTCCAGGACTCAGAGACATTGGGAGTTTTTTATCTGGATTCGTCACCACTGGCCGTTTCTTTCAGTGTCTGATTTGTGTGGAGCGTTACCTGGCGGTGGTTCATCCTGTAACCTTTCTGAAGTACAAACCTCTCAGATACAGAGTTGCATGTTGTACTTTTGTCTGGATAATTATTTCTCTCTCTTGTATGCTTAATCTACAATTAGAAAAGCCTGGATTTTTTCATCTTTTTACATGCTTGTACATTTCACAGATCCTCGTCTTTCTCTCCATCCAGTTGTTTTGTTGTTTGGCTGTTCTCAGAGCTCTGAAGCAGTCTGGACCAGGAGAGAGAGGGAGAGAGAGATAGGAGGAAAACCACATGAAGAGAAGAGCGTTTTATTTCATTCTCATAACTACTGTGACTTTACTAATAACTTATGTTCCAGGTTGTATTATAGTGTTTCTGCAACTTCTATCAATACGTTTTCCACCAGAGCTGTCTTCAGTGGGCCAATCATGCTTTATGCTGGCTGGTTTTGTGCAACCTCTTCTCTATATCCACAGGGTTTAAAAATTACACTTCTGTAGGACCTATTAGTTGCTATAAACAAAACAGAACTGTAAAAAAACATGTGGGTATGAAATGTCATGACTTGTCAAGTACATTGTTGTTTTTTCTTGCAATAAAAACAAAGGCTTTGATTTACATACCAGGTGTTGACATGAAGCTCTAAATTTTCAACTATTTAGATTTCATAAATAATTTGGCTACAGTTGAAAGTCTGTCATCATCTCTTATATTAACCTTGGATTCAGCTCTAAAATGATGCTGAAACTTATTTTTGTGCTGTCAAGTGTCTCCACTATACAATAGATTAGAACAGATTTTTTTTTAACTTTTTGCGACATATAAAGAAATAGCTACTACACAGCTTAAATAGTTTTTACACAGCTTTCTTTTAATTTCATACGACACAGGCTTTCTAACTGGCACTTCAAATTCAGTCACTTTGATTTGTTTAATTTAAAACTGCATAAACTAAAAAAATACTTCACATAAGACTATTGTTTGTAAGTGGTTGAATATGTTAGATTAATATGTAAGATTGCTTGCATACATGTATTTTCATGTAACTTTTCCACATTTCTTAAAATGGCCCTGTACAGTACAATGTATGTAAATATGGACTTACTGTAGGCTACATTAGAAATAGCTGTTGACCTTAACACAAAAGGCTTTTCAAAATCTGAATGTGTATTGACAGACAATAAAAATGAATATATTAACTATTAATTAATATTATAACAGATTTTGATCATAACTTACATTTTATTGCGTCGATGTTAGACGTTAATTCTGGGAATGTGGGTTATGAATATGCTTTCTGTTTTAATTCTTATAAGGTTATCAACCAAACCTCTTAGCAATGTTTCAGGAAGGGTTATTTTGTAGTGATAAAAACTAAAACCTAAAGTGGGGATTGGAAATTAGTTTTTCAAAAATGAATGTATATTTATACATATAAACAAAACAAGAACAACATACTAAATTTAGAGGAATGGTTTGTTTGTTGGGACAAAACATCAATTTTACACATGGGTGATGCTGTCAAAACTCACACCAAGTTGTATTAATAGCTGAACTGTCTGATTAATAACATGATTCATAATATTTGCATACTTTTACAATCAACAAATACAGCGCAATATCTGGAGCACGATCCGCACAGTTCACTTCATACAAGACAGAGGATGAATGTTGAGAACGGACAAAACTGGACAATCACTAGCCTACTCAGGTAACCAACTTTTTTACCAAACATTACATTACCAAGTCATACCGTTAAGGTTTTTAAAAAATATCCAAAAGTGGACGTTTTTAGCTCTATCACAAGGTGTATAAAATCTATATATTATAATTTCACTCTTCGTCAGAACATTCATGCACATTTTTTCTTGTTTTAGGTGAAAGCAAAGACTGTGACACTATGAATATCTCAAAGGAAGCTCCCACACCTCTAACGCACAGTTTGTGTAACATGACCAATGTTCCCGAATTTACTTTGCAACCAGTTGATGTTCCACTAAATGTCCTCAATTTTCTATTTGGTTTTCCTACACACTCCTATGTTCTGTGGTTTATCGTGACGGCAACAGAGAGAGGAATTACCTCTGAAATCTTCACTCTTAACATCTCCGTTTGTGAGATAATGTTCTGTGTGCGCTGTTTAACAGAGGCGATCGCCACTGAATTTCCAAGACTCGGTGTTCTTGTGATTTTTATGTCTGGATTTGTCACCACTGCCCGTTTCTTTCAGTGTCTGATGTGTCTGGAACGTTACCTGGCGGTGGTTCATCCTGTAACCTTTCTGAAGTACAAACCTTTTAGATACAGAGTTGCATGTTGTACTTTTACTTGGATCATGATTTCTCTCTCTTGTTTAATAAGTGTGCAATATCTAAACCTTTGTTATCTACGTCTTTTTACGTGTCTGTACTTGTCACAGTTCCTCGTCTTTCTCTCCATCCAGTTGTTGTGTTGTGTGGCTGTTCTCAGAGCTCTGAAGCTTTCTGGACCAGGAGAGAGAGGGAGAGAGAGAGTGGAGGATAACCACATGAAGAGAAGAGCGTTTCATCTCATTCTCATAACTACTGTGACATTAATAATAATTTATGTTCCGGGTTGTAGTTTAACTGTTCTGTTTCTTCTGTCAATAACTGCTCCACAAGGTCTGGATTCAGTATGCCGAGCATGTTTTATGCTGGCTGGTTTTGTGCAACCTCTTCTCTATATTCACAGGGTTGGAAAATACCCCTTCTGTACGACTCATTAGCTGTTCAAATAGAAACTGAACTGCAAAAACATTGAGTTGTGGTTATGAAGTGTCATGAATTGTCAAGTTTGTCTTTTGCAATAAAACATCTATGCACTTTAATTTACATACTAGGTTTTATCACAGTTTGTGTCGATGTCTTTATTATCTTCACTAAAACTTGATAAAAATTACCATTAATGGAATTTTACGCATAATCTTTCCATTATTCTCATAAGAAACGGGTCTGTTTAATTGTTAAAATTAGCCTTATTGTTTAGAATGCGTCACACAGATAATAGCTGTGTCCCAAATGACATACTATGCACTTAATCTATGCACTATACATGTAACCATGTAGTGTGTGGATTTTAGAAGGGTAGTATCGTCCCAAATGGAATACTAATCCATTTTATACTAACCGGAAGTATATCGGTTTACCAGACGAGCGCAATGACGTCAATGTGTGTGAATAAAAATCAACTTGTACATTGTACATTTAATGTAGTTTTATCTGTTTTGCCCAGTATTACTTTAAAGTTTAGTCATCGTCAGATTGAAGCATTATCACTCTGCATGACAGTTTTGCTGATAGCCCCGCCTCCCTTCCGCTACGTAAGCAAACTGCGACCATTGAGTGAGTGAAGTATCCACAGTTCTTCAAACTTTTCAAAAGGTGCATCATCCGGGTACTTTAAGTGCACTTCTTTTTTTGATCATTTTCAATGTGACCGCACTACTCACACTATTTATACTACAAAATGGCGTAGAATAGTGCATAAGTGCGCGATTTGGGACGCACCTAATGTGATTTTTAAATCAATATTACAAGTACATTTGTAAGCCTTTACATTTCTCTAAAAGCCATGACAGACCTAAGTACTACAAATTTCCACAGGTTTATATTTTCTTTACAGCAAACACAGACCATTTAAAATGTTGATATATCTTTTGCATATATTTATTTTCCAAACCTTTACACAGGTAGAAAAATCACATGTCAAATGTAAAATACAGCTATTTGTCATTTTGTGTAATATAACTATATAAGTATTTGCATGTATGTGAGATGTTTAACCCAACAAATAAGGAATTTGTCAGGACAGGACATCGCGCAGCAAAGTCCTTTGATAGACTGACCACCCCCCTCATTTAAGACATTCTGGGATGGGCTCCAGTAACCCTAGAACCAGTATAGAGAATTAATGGAAAGAGCTGAAATATACTTCAGGAGTAACCAAACATTCACTCTTCAGATAACATATTTCTATTTTTCATTTACAAATTTCCAGACTGTAAATAATATTATGTAATGCTAGTTATCACTGTAGATGTTTTAGGAAATGTAAATGGTATAACTGTTTAGATACTCACAATATACAGTATATCTATATTTTTACCAGAGCGGATCTGAGCAGATGAACATCTCCACCGTCAACTTCACCTCACCTGAGGTGCATCAGTCTACCAATCTTACATCACAAAAACATTTATTGTGGGAAGAACTTGTGTTTGGTGTGCTATGCTTTAATGTAGTCTTCGGACTTCCAGAGCACTCCTATTGTTTGTGGCTTATTGCCACAGGAAGATGAATTACGTTAGAGTTCTTCAACTTCAATCTCACAATCTCTGAGATTATTTATTCTCTGAATTCTTTAGTTTACACATTGAAATCCCCATTTCCAAGTCTTACTATTTTTCAAAAGTATTTAGAAGGAATATCAATCACTAGCTGTGCTTTGTTTCCGTGTCTGATGTGTGTGGAGCGTTACCTGGCGTTGGTTCATCCTGTAACCTTTCTGAAGTTCAAACCTCTCAGATATTGAGTGATCTGTTGCATTACTGTATGGATAACAAGTCTTTGCTCCTGTTTTTTCAGCATGAACACAATAGCAGAAAAGAACATGCACGTCTTTACATGATGGTACTCAATTCAGTTTTCGCTATTCTTTTTCATTCAGTTGTTTTGCCTTTTGGCTGTTCTCAGAGCTCTGAAGCAGTCAGGACCAGGAGAGAGAGGGAGAGAGAGACAGGAGGAAAACCATGAGAGAAGAGCCTTTCATCTCATTCTTAACTACTGTGGCTATGCTTATCATGTTTGTACTTTATATTATTACAGGATTCGTCACTATTCTGGCACAACAGAGAGATCAATTTGCCTGGATTATTAGTGTTGCTTGTCTGGGTTCTTTGGTGCACCCTGTTCTTTATCTGCACAGGGTCGGAAAACTTTTCTGCTTCCATTTCTCATAAAACCAAAACACTAAATCCTACTGCTAATGTGTCATTTTAAACATAAAATTAAACACACAATAGAATCCAACCGTCTGAGACTTGCTACACAACACACCTGGTGTACAAATAATGCAATGGATGATGCTTGTATATCTTTTTATCTGCATTTTTATAACAATGATAAACATATTTATCTTTCTCTGCATTATTTATTCTAGTTAATTAATACATTTTAATTCAGTTGAACATTTAAAATAAAAATGTGTTGTTTGAATTTATAGACTTTATAGTTTTGAAGTCATATAATATGGGACCATTTTGTCGTGTATTTTGATGTGAATCAGAAAAATCATATTACAAACTGGAATATAATAAATTATTACATTCACTTGATACATTGTTTGGTTTTGGCTCCACTGCCCCCTATTGACGACAAGTCTGCTATAGTGTGCTACGTGCAATCGAAGCCCAGAAAATGATCTTGATGCTTCTTTTATTTACCCCTCAATAGAAAATGTTGTAATTTAAACGGAATTTGGTGGTTTACTTGGCATGGAAGCCGGATGCATGGTACCGGTTGGTTTGCAAGCAAAAACGTGAAGCGCTTTTGTTAAAACTCAGACATAAAAAAGTACGTGCATTATATAATTTTCAATCGGCAAGGCAGTCAAAACGAATAATGAATTAAAAACAATGCCTTAACCTAACGCAATAAAATCCTAAAGTCCAATCGTCCTACTGCATTGTGGAATCGTCGTGTTTTGCCCTCTGAGGCCGCCGTACTTTTCCAATGTCGCGTGTTTTTAAAACGCTTCAAAGCTATGTGTATTCCGCTCACGTCGTGCCCAACAACGCCACATTACTTTAATAAAACGGTTATTCCGCTTACCGGACAAGTGTTCTTAAAATAAACACGAGCAGCAAAGATTTAAATGATTTTGATTAAAAAACGTATTCTTCCGCCAAGCAACGTAGTTCTTCCAAAGAGCGGTGGTTGCCAAGCGGAACGTAGAAATGGGCTCAACCAATCATAATCAGAGACCGGAGCTATCCATTTTACAGTAGAATATATTTTATTACTTACAGACAGGTTAAAAACAAACTACAAAGTCATTATAGCATCAGGTCACTAACTCTTTTGCATTCCCTGATGAGGATGATTTGCATGCATGTAGCCTACATTTTTTTTCTTCAAATTCACAATACATGCCGTCACGTTTTTCACATTAAATTTAGCATATCTGTCTCGTGTAACAATGCTCATATATCTTTGTGGCAGCATAAATACACAATTCGCTAAATGTCGAAGTCAGTGTATAGAGATTTATGTTGTTCGAGAGACTGGGTATATCCACTGTAAAGGTGAATGTTTTTTTTCTTGAACAATATTTTAACATAATGATTATGAAGATAGATTTGATAGATTAATCTATTATGTAAAATAGAGCTGAAATCTGTGTGTTTCTCTAATATCAAATGGAAAAAGATGAACTGTTTTAAAATAATAAAAAAGCAAAGTTTGGTAAATTGGAATGCTACTAACTGCATCCTAACCATTTGTCTCCTTAAAGAGTTATGACAGAAAATGTATTTCAATGTAACGTTATGAATGTCGAAAGTTTACTTCAAAATGAAAAGCATTGTAAGACGTCGTTTCCTAACCATTTTTTAGGCTAATTACTCGCGTCTTGAATAAATGAGCTATTTGTTTTTAACACTCTTCTGGATGTTTTGTCTTCTACTACTATATACTCTCTGTGATTACAATATGATTTGTTTAGTTTTATTTTAGTATTTATGTTTTACAGAAAGCGCAGAGCAGATGAACGACTCCACTGGAAACTTCACTTCGCAAAGCTCACTTCAGGTGTATTCTTTCTCCAGAAACACAACCCATGGATTTACAGCACTGGATGGTGTCCGGATCGGTGTCCTGTGTTTTAATCTATTTTGTGGTGTTCCTACTCCTGTGTTTTGTTTCTTATTATTACAGGAAGAAATGGTGTTATAGCAGAGTTCTTCAACTTCAATCTGAATGTTTGTGAGATCTTGTTCTCTCTGACCTCTTTGGCTTTTTTACTATCAACATGGTTTCCAAGTTTCGTTATATTACAGAGACTTTCACTCGGACTGGCAATAACAACCCATCCTCTGTTTCAGTGTCTGATGTGTGTGGAGCGTTACCTGGCAGTGGTTCATCCTGTAACCTTTCTGAAGTACAAA